>NW_027468576.1:23713332-23733332 GCF_046254945.1 Alosa pseudoharengus | reverse complement strand
TAAAGCCCTGCAGTACCAGGGCACTCATTAGAGAATGGCATGACATGTTTCCCTGATGGTTTCCTGTGGATTTTAAATAGTGGAGGTGTTTCTGATGATGGATGAGAGATGTTGGGATGGTGGAGAGAAAAGGGGGAAGGTAAACCACAAAGGTACAGTAAACCATACAAACTGCTGCTGGGCTAGGCTGAAGCTGGTTGATTCAGGTTCCTTTTCAGATTAGTGAAACAGGAGGATCAAAGTCCTTATTGACAAGTCCCCCCACTCGGCGACCATCTTGGTAACACGCTCTTTGGGCAGTGATCGGGCAGCTATTTTCCTATTCAAGTGAATGGGGAGGCATACAGGAAGGGACGGGATATGTGCAGACTACTGCCATATTGACGTTACAAACTAACCCCATGCATTTCTATGGAGGATTCCTTGAGTGCTGGTGTCTCCTCATTAGGAAGTCTCTGGGAGGATGCAGGTGAGAACTAGTGGAGGCCAGGCAATGCACCTCTGGGCAGCAGGGGTTCAAAAGGGGTCAGGAGCTGGAGTTGGTCTGAATGCTGGGGTATCAGCAGGCCCACCCAGCCCCCCTCAGTACCACACTACACTACACTAACACCGCAGCACAACTTCACGAGTCCCGGGTCCAGCCTGACTACCAGCCACAGCTCCTCTGAAGCTCCTCTGCACTTCAGCACCAGAGCTCAGCAAACAGGCGTGCCAAGATGAGTCACCATGATCCAATCAGTCACAGGGCCAGGCTCACAGCCAGGGAGAGAGCAAGGCGGCAGGAGGGGGGGGAGGAGATGTGTAGGGCAGGGGAGGGCAGGGGAGAGCATGGGAGAATGCTGGATGAGAGCAACATAACACAGGTTAAAAGAGGACAACACAAAGATGGAGGAAGAGACACAGATGGAAAAAACAGAAACTTGAGGGACAAGAGAGATTTAGAGAAACAGACGGATAAGACAAAAAGACAAAACGGAGCTATGTGAATGTGTGAATGTGTGCAAACACAAACACACCTTGTGACCCAAAGTTGAGACCAAGAGACGGGAGACAATGACGAGAGATGACGTGAATTTTGGGATTGAAAACTTGGCAAATGAAAAGGGGTCGGAGGACACTGCTGTGAGGACCAAATGCGGACGACTAAAGTGGAAAGCATGCGTTAGAGCAGTGTCACGTAACGAACACGTAGCTCGCAAGCTACCAGTAGCTCCCCACCTGTTTCTGAGTAGCTCTCAAAAAAAAGGTTCAAGGAAAAATTTGATAACAAAGTCACTTGGTAAACCTAATAAAATTCACCATCTACAAAGACAGAAGGTAAAGGTATTGAAAGCAGCGTTAAAACGCATACAAAACTTATTCAGCTGTTTTGGTGGAGATAAGCTATGTGAATACATGCTACTACTAATAGCCTATAAAACATTAGTAGCTCTCGGCCATGGTCATTTTGTCAAAGTAGCTCTTGGAAGAAAAAAAGGTGGGAGACCCCTGAGCTACAGAGAGTGGAGGAGTATATATTATTGGAGGAGTGGAGAGTTGAGGTGAGGTGAGGTGGGACAGGCTCACCCTCAGGCCATGGAAGCGAGGGTTGTTGTAGAAGAGCTTCATCTGCTCGGGGGGCAGCGGGCCCAGCACCTTCTGGATGGTGTAGAGCTGGTCGATCTCGCTCTCGCCCGGGAACAGAGGCTGACCGTCACTCAGCTCGCCCAGGATGCAGCCTACCGACCACATGTCCACCGCCTTCCCATAGGGGGCACTGGGGGAGAGGAGAAGTGTGTGTGTGTGTGTGTGGGGGGGGGGGGATATAGAGGAAAATAGACAGATAGAGAGAAGGGGAGAGAGGGTTAAAGGAAGAGAGATGGAAAAAGGCAGGGATAGAGAGAGGGGGGTAAGAAGAGACAGAGTTAGTGAGATGGGGGAGAAAGGGAGAAAGGGTGAGGGAGAGAGAGAGATGAAGGGGGGGCAAAGAGGGAAGGTTTGGGATGGTGAGCAAGAGAGAGAGAGAGAGAGAGAGAGAAGGAGGGAAGAAGAGGACAAGAACCAACAAGGGATAAAGAGCAAAGAGCATCTTATTTATTATTACACGGTTATATTTATTTATTGTTATACGGCTCCATTAGTCCATTAACAGTTCCAATCACGTTGGGGTCCTGTTTGCCCTGTCAGGACTTATTTTCCAAAAAAATGACTGCCATACAAAACATTACCCCTTATGAATGTCCCTGTACACTTAACATTCCTTGCAAGTCATCTAGTATTTTCTGAAATGCAGTGACTATGCAGCAAGAGTGCTTTGGACCTCTCTATGTGCATGGTCACTGCACCATAGCTGATACAGTATCAGAGAACATTCTTCTGATGTTAAATAAACAGTGTGCTCAGGGAAGAGGACACTAAATAATGAAAAGGCGAGCTTTTTTTAAAAGACATATGTCAAGCTTGTACCTTTACAGACAAAACGCTTGATGAAACATATCCGAAAACATCCCGTTGGGGAAAGGGTTCAGGAGCATGTGTGTACAAACACAAGCAGACTAAAGAATTAATGGGAGACAAAGAGTGAGAGAGAGCATGCACACCACGAGAGGAGCTAAGAGAAGAGGCTCTGTGGAGAGAGACGGCTAAAATATTGAAGCAGTGTGAGGCAGACAGGGAAATGGAAAAGTGGGAGAAAAAGAGAGAACAAGACAAGAGAGAGAGTTAGAAAAGAAAGAGAGAAAAAGAGAGAGAGAAAGATGGAGATTAGGCAAGCTGGAGGAGCTGCAGAGGAGGCACTGCAATATGGAGAGACACTCAGCAAATGTTTTTCTTCCGCACACATTTGTCTTAAGCAGCAGGTGGTAAGAGAGAGAGAGAGAGAGAGAGAGAGAGAGAGAAGAGAAGCTTTTTCCAGAATTATTTCCCGCTGGGTGGTGGTGGGCTGATGTGGAGCGTTATGCTGGGGAAAGCAAGCTCTTAAACCTTTCCCTCTCTCTGTCTCTCTCTTTCCCTTTCTCTCTCTCTCTCTCTCTCTCTCAAAGGTGGGGTATGACAGGCAAACACACACACACAGACACACGCACACACACAGGGTCAAAGACTAACCCCAGAAGCAGCTCCGGTGAGCGGTACCATCTGGTAGCCACATACTCGGTGTAGTTGGCATCATTCCCCTCTGACAGGTTACGGGCAAAGCCTAGTGAAGAGAGAAACATAGAGAGGATGAGAAACCTGAGCATCAGACCAGCCGAGATCAACAACTAGATTTAGAGTAATATAGAAAGGATAGAACATGGAAAGGACTAGAACCCTGAAGCATTAGAACAGCCAAGATCAACAACTGCATAGAGTAATTAAACTCCAACTACTGACGCAATACTGTATGCATAGCACATCTATCTATAAAGCAAGAAGCGTCTGTGTGTCTGTGTGTGTGTGTGTGTGTCTCTGTGTGTGTGTGTGTGTGTCTGTGGCACGCATATCTCGCTGACCGTTTGTCAGACTGATTACAAACTTGGCAGGTGTCTTGCTACAGGCATGAGTAAGTGCACTGTCGAATTTGACGTTGTTTGAATAAGAAATGCAAAAGATATCGTTAAATAGCCTATATCGGTAAAAGAAGCACGCATTGGCTTTCGCCGCTAGCCACTCCCCCTCCCACACAGCACTGTAGGACTGTAAGCTACCAGTGAGGATAGAAGCAGGGCTTTGGCAGAATTGGATCAGTGTAGGTTACACGGGTAAAAACTTAAGCGAGTGCAAGATAACTCCACGGATTTTGCAACAACACGCCAACATGCCAACACACACAGGTAGGCTATATGCAGTGGCTCTTCAAAATGACGTAAAAAATGATGTGCAATAAGCGGACACTGGGCACGAATAGCCCAGGCTACTTTGGACTGTCTTTAGACTTTGAATAAGCACATGACAATTCAAACTGCAAGGTCCTAAATTGAAACGAGCGATAATGGTCCCGAATCAAAGAACGTCCCAGAATGCCACACAAAGCATAACCAGCGACAAGCAACGAGTGGCAGACAGTGTGATGTCACTTATGAATAGCCCAGGTTACTTTGGACTGTCTTTAGACTTTGAATAAACAAACGACAATTCCAACTGCAAGGTCCTAAATTGAAACGAGCGATAACGGTCCCGAATTAAAGAACGTCTCAGAATGCCACACATGCAAAGCATAACCAGCGACAAGCAACGAGTGGCAGACAGAGTGTGATGTCACTTATAGGCCACCAGAGACTGTTTTTGAGTCACACCGTTGCAAATTCCATATGATGCATCATTCCACAAAATGGTTTGTTTTCTCTATCATCAAGTTATTCAATTGACCTCTCCAGAATAAGTCCCGCCTCCGTAACTTCCGTATCCATCCAACTTCCGGGCGTGGATTGTCTATGAGAAATAACATGGCGTTTCGAAATATCATACCGGTAAAACATCTGTAGGTAGCGAAGTTGAAAAAGCTGGTGGGCAGATTGGCATACACACTTCTGCCATATAGTTTCCACTGGATTTTTTGATTGTCGGTGCCGTTTAAGTAGTATACTATAGACTATACTACTTAAACGGCACCGAAAATCAAAAAATCCAGTGGAAACTAGATGGCAGAAGTGTGTAGGCCAATCTGCCCAGCAGCTTTTTCTACTTTGTCACCTACAGAGTTTGACAGGTACAATCTTTCAAAACGCCATGTTATTTCCCATAGACAATCCACGCCCGGAAGTTGGATGGATACGGAAGCTAGGAGGCGGGATATATTCTGGAGAAGTCTATAGGCTAAGCATATAGCCTTGACTCAAAACAGCTGTTAGGATTATGTCATTTTGATTTGTAAAAAATGTCACATGCAGCCATGCTTAAATTCTGCTCACTTCACATTTATTATATTATTATATTATCTGTAGGCCTATTCATTGTTGAATGCTTACCTGGAATTATGTTTTTCCCTATCATCCTATTTTTAAAGCAGGCCTAACTAATTGGGCTACAGGAATAGCATGTTTGAACGGGCACTGCACTAGTACACAATAATTACAAGAAATCTACATCAACACTAAATGACGAAGTCAATACATTGATTGGACAGAACAAGCCTACAAAGGGCTATCGGCCAACTGTCCATTGCAACTCACTCTAGTGAACAGTGACAGCCCCACGCTGTTAGATGACTGGCAGTGTGGACATTTAAGAGACAGAGATGGAAATGGCACATGCAGAGTGTTGGGGGGGCTCTCATCCGCACCAAATGCTTCAGTGGTCTGCTCGGGCTCTCATGCCGTCCCAACAGGACAACATGAGAGCCCGTGGACATGTGGACAACATGATGTCGCTGTCGTCAGTCTGGCGTGACAGACAGCGGCTCTGCTGTCACTTTCAGGCCCATGTGTATGTGTGTGTGTGTGTGTGTGTTTCTGTGTCTACTATGTGTGTGTCACAAGCCTCCCAGATGAGACCATATCAAGGCTGCCCCTCTCGTAAAGAGAGAGAGAGAGAGAGAGTAATCATGCCAATAAAGCTTATTGAATTGAAAATTGAAATAGAATTGAGAGAGAGAAAGAGAGAGCAAGATGCAATGACTGAGAAGAAGAGGACAGGCGTAAGAAATTAGCCTGGTGGCAGCTCTGTTCTTTTTTCCTTCTTTCTTTCTTTTCAGCAATTCTCGGAAAAAAGCATTGTGCGCACATAATGTCTGCCTTTGCCTGCCTCTCTCTGCCTGTCACAACTTATGAATGTCATTGCGCGCCCAACACCAAATGTCACATGGCGCGTTTGATTGCAAACAGGTTGTCAAAGGTGGGTGGGAGGGGGTGGGGGTGGGTGGCACTATTAAACAGGCAAATGGCAGAGAAGAGTGAAGCGAGACACATCAAGTGTGAAGCGTTAAGTGTTTACTGACAGGGGTGTGTTGTGTTGATGTGCCGATGCACCTCGGCTGACCTACAGGACAGGACAGGACAGGACAGGAAGTCTTACGAAGGCAGGGGACGGGGCACTGGCCCATGGGACTGGACTGGAGTGTGATGCGATAGATATGCAATGCATATCTACACTAAACTATTAGATTAATGTGATGTGAAGGCCAATTTTTTTTGAGTAATACTTTTGTTGAGCAATACTAGTTGTCTGGGCTAGGAGTTGGCCTTCAGTTGAGTTAAGTTGGTCGTTGTTCAGCAGGCAACCCCGGCGTTTCACTCACCAAAGTCACACAGTTTGAGCACATCGTCCGAGCTGATGAGGAGGTTCTCTGGCTTGATATCTAGGGGAAGAGTCAGAGAGACAAAGAAATAAAGAAGAGAGAGATTATCACTCCATTGTTAAACATCTGTCTTACTTTCTCACATGGTTACATTAGAATCCCCAACCGCAAGGCTTACATCCTCACATTGCAAAACAGGACAGCAAGTCACCGAGCTCTTCCCCCATCACTTTCGACTTTTATTAAGCCATCATGTGGATCGTGGGTGCTGCATGCCATATAGTACACAAACTACCCCGCAGTGTGGAACCTCACTAAATACAGACAAAGGCTGAGACAGGGTATATACAGAAATTCTTAAGTTGAATTTAATACCTTTTAATACCTTTTTTAATACCTTCACAATATTTTTTTAATACCAACACGACTTCGAGCTGCAACTAGCGGCAACCTTTCGAAATTCAGTGTTGGGGGTAACTGATTATAAAGTAAAGGATTACTGTCATTTTGTTACTTAACTTTCTGAGTAAGAAAGTGTAGCAATGCTTACAATTCAAATCAAGTATCTATTATTACAGTTACTGGATACTTTGTTCCTTTTTTGCTTCAATAAAAAACACTGGCCTATACACAATTATTTGTTATTTAATCCTAACCCAAGATAAAAAGTTATTTCATTGTTATGTGTAGGAAGAGCACACACCACTTCTCCAGCACTACACGTTCTTTCACTATCATTCTATCTCAATCAAGACAAAATGACAAATGAAAATCAGAAAAGGTTTACTGGACTTTCTTCCAAAAAGGCCCACAACCATACGCAGTACACACACCCTTGCTGTCTCATATAATTTTCCAGTCAAGGTATCACATTCAAATATAGGTGGTCACATTTTACAAAAATACAAATTATTAATTGGGTGCTGCTGGAGAATGTGGGCCCCATGTGATAAAATACTTTTGGGCCTGCATGCTCCCCGTGACGAAAATTTTGAAAAATAACCCCTTAACCCTTAAAGGTGTAGGTTTTTGAACATTCTAAGTTCCGCAACAATTGAAGGTTCTAAAATTCTATGTTGAATTCAATGAACCCAGATATTCTTTAGAACGTTCATTTCTCAACATTCCCATCACACCGGTGTGACGGTACTCCTTTAAGGGTTAAATGGCGACTTCTGGGGAATTTTGTGGAAACTAATTGACAAATTGACTTAAAATATATTATATTATAATATATTGATACCATATTACAATACAGCCTATAAAAACCTACACAGGTTGTTATATTCAACTAATTTTAAGCAAGTCTATTGGGACTTTGATCTCATCACATACTACATCAAGGGAGTAAGCCTATAGCTCCTGAGCAAGCTTTGAATAATGTAAAGGTAACACCTGTTAAACTAACCTTAACATGACATTTACTGAGGGAAGAAAATGTTAAATCTTATAGCCTAAACAAAGCAACACTGTCAGGCCTATATTTAACCTCTATTCTGTAGTCAAGGCAGGGGTAGCTCATTGCAAATAACCCCTTATAACATGTGCATATGTTTACATGTTATATTCTTGTTTTTTTCCCTTTCATTTAATTATATATTTGTTTGAATGAAAAGGCCTTCTGCCTTTATGGGGACTTTTAATTTGAAAATGGGTTATTGTGATACTGTATGTAGGCCTAGTTTAGGCTATGTCTGCTGCTCTTACAGCCTGTGTCATTGAAAACGCGATGGCGCAAATTATTACTTTTTTGGATGACAATGACAGCTGGTAGCGTAGACATACTGATAACTTCAATGATGCATATTTATGTGGAGAGACAGTAGCCCTACGTGGCCGATGAGCCACTGAGCCAGGCAGTCGACTCTTCCACCTCTGACTACGTCCGCACATTCTTGTTTGCTGGCTAGTAGACTCCATATGTGACCTGACGGCATTCACTCCCATCCAGGTGAAATTTATTGTCTTTTTACAGACGTGGCAATAAGCCTCTTGGCTGTTGCCAACTAGCCTAAGCCAGTCTTTGAATCTCGAGTCCTCTAACCACATGTCCGAAAAATTACATTTTCCCATGAATTCGTCAATGGTAGCAAACTTTTGGCAACAAGTTCGGCAGTAAGCCAGCCGTATATCCAGTTTGAGCATAGAGTTTGAGGGGTCGCTAAAAGTTTTTACCGCGAACGCACACTGACATATCGTTCTGGTCCTACTCGCACATATAATTAATATAATATAAATGAATTCACACGAATTTTAGGAGATAGGCCTGCACTTAACACAAATGGAAAACCTCATAGTTAGTGGTTCGAAAATTTAATACCTCATCAGATGACGTTTATTACTTTTTAATACTTTTAAATGGCCTTAAATTTGGCTTATTTCATTTACTACCTTTTAATACTTTTTACAACCCCGCGGACACCCTGTGAGAGAGAACAAGCTTTGAATTCCCACTTTGCTATTCCTTTTCCAACCTATTGCTCTTTAAGATAGAGAAAGAGGTAAAAAGAAAGAAGAAATAATAAAGAGACAGCAAGTGAAAGAAAGAGGGAAACAAAAAGAGGGTGAAAATGAGAGAAAGAGAAAGACAAAGACCCGTTAAGGGCTCTGTTTTTCCTTGGCTTCGCTACAGGTCGTGGTATCATAACCATCATTAATGGCTGCACAGCAGGTACCTTGTGAGAAAATCAATGCGTGAAGATGTCTCAGAGCTCACCAGAGCTCTTCAGTTCAGTCTCAAGTGCTGATACTGAGACAAGAGCATGCACCCCAGAGAATGTGACCTGAAAACCGCACATTGACCTTTTCTCTCTTTGGTGTCATGGTTCGAAAAACAAAACACACACACACAAAACAAAATCAAATTGAGCGTAAACCTCTGCAAGTCCACTTAGGACATACTGTGTCTGGCTTCTGGACCTTTGGATGACATAAAGGTCTGATTATGTGTTGGGACTCATAATATTGTCTGGTGTTTTCTCTCTGCAAGCGTTGGACCATCTGGACACTCCTGCTCCACTCTGCTCCAGGACGCTAGCCAAGAGCTCATAGCATGCAAACTATTGAGCAGACAGGGATGACATAGTAATCCCATTACCAAACTGGAGAGGAATGCTTTGAGCTTCTCAAATAAACTGCGCCAAAACATTCTAACAAAGCACTATGGATGGGGCAGGGGAAAAATCTGTTATGTTTTATTTGCGGTCACTTTGAGAGCATTTAGAGCCTTGGTAGGCTGGCACTGAGGATGTGAATAAACAAAATAATTACGACTAAAAATACTGTCGCAAGGAGCCAACCACTGATAAATAACTTTAAATAAATAAAGAAGAAATAATACAAAAATCTTACACCCTCTTGCTCTAGAGTCTACATGCATTTTCAACATGTGTTTTTTAGAGTGAGGATTTGAATCTGAATGCAGAGTGGTGTTGCTCACCTCTATGCACAATGTCATTCTTATGACACCAGTGGATTGCTTTGATTAACTGGTAGATGTAGTTCCGCACTTTCTCTGGTGGAGCGCCATTCGGGAACTCCTCCAGCAACTCCAGCATGTTCTGGTGGACACATGTTAAATCCCTCATAATATCATACAGGTAAGCAAATGAAACCAGTACCACCAATGATATGGATTCTGAGCAGATCTTAGTGATTCAAGGCTTTTTAGTCAAATACAAATAACACTTCTGATATTGAAGTAGGTATTTGTAAGTTACTTTTCACTTTTCACAGACATTCTGGTGCATTTTTAAACACCCACTGTGGCAAAAACCGAGTTTTTAACCCTTTTGACATTTTTGGTGTTTTTTAGGAGTTCATCACTGAGGAGCTCGAATTGGATTATAGGGTTTAACCAAATAGTGGGTCTTTAAGAGCTGGTAAAATCTGGGCGGAGCATCAGGTGCTAGTGGAAAACTGAATCAAGGAACCGCATCTTTGGGACTCTACCTTCTCCACGTACTCAAAGACCAGATAGAGTTTTCCTCGTCGGCGGAAGGCCTCCTTCAGCTCCACAATGTTCTCCTGCTTCAGTGTGCGGAGCATTTTCAGCTCCCGAAGGGTCGTCTCCTTGACCTCTTCATTCTCTGTGGCAAACGTGCAGGAAGAGAGGAGTAAGACCACCAAAAATACTCACAGAGGACACAATGTGAACAAATAGGGACAATATAAAACAGTTGAGGCTTCATATGAAAAAAAAAAAAAGATCGATAGAGAGAGAAAACTGAATACTGGGAGACAATATAGCCAAGAGACTGTTGGAAAAGAAGAATCGGAAACAGTCAGAACTGACAAAGGCAAAGTAGGATGGAGAGAGGGAGGCAGAGAGGAATTTCAGCGAAAAAAAAGAGATGCAGTGTGAGGAGGAGGTACGTGAGGACAGAGGCCAGCGAGGGCGAGAGAGAGAGAGAGAGAAAGAGAGAGAGAGAGAGAGAATAATAAACGGTGGTGTGAGGAGGGGAGTAATGACGAGGGATGCGAAAGCAGTCAACCAAAGAATGAGGTGAAGAACAAAGCAAGTTGAGATGACATTTCTGTGGCACGAACACAAGCACGAGCCATGTATGAGCTGAGAGGCGGCAGTAAGAACCACACACAGACAAGAGGAAGGGAATCTTTACATGTGACGAGGAGTGAAGGGGGGGGGGGGGGGTGGCAACAAGAGGCTGAAGACAGAGCACAAACATCCCTGCTGCAGAATTCATTTACAATCTGGCTTTTAATAGAACCAAATCAGCCCATCCAACCCTTCAGGGAGATCTGCGTATCGCAGACAGATGTGTTTGATTAGGTTTGCAGCTAAGACCCTCAGGAGAGCCGGTCTCCAGAGAGGAGGAGCACGCTTCTCTGGGCTTGAGATTAAGTCATGCAGGAAAAGAGATGGGAGGAGAAGGAGGAGGATGGGAAACAGAGATAGACGACATCCAAAATCACTGAGATGATCTCATTTTGGAGTTGAACCACAACAGAATTATTGCTTTGTTTCTCCAGAAAGGATTGTTTTTGACCACACGGAGAACCTCTTGATGCCCCTTTGGCAGCTGAGTAACATCAGGGGCTGCCCACTCTTAAGTGCCCAAGTGCAGCATCCCATTAAACAGAGGCTGCATTTAAGGATTCAGACGGCGGGCGTGCTCCTTACCCTCGCTGTCCTTGAACTTCTTAATGGCCACAATTTCATTTGTGTCCTGCAATAAAACCAGAGAGAGAGAGAAAGAGAGAGAGAGAGGAGAGAGAGACAGAGAGAGAGGGAGGGAGAGGGAGAGAGCAACTAATTAGAAATGGAGTCTGCTGCTCGGGGCCCCCTATCGCCAGGATGCTGTGGCTGCTCTACAACGCCGGCGTCCTAATGATAAACACCTCTGATTGCATCTGATTAGAAGTGCCACTCTGCTCCGCCGTGGCGCTATGCTACGCGCTTCTCAATGAACCGCGGCGGCAACCCGGCGCAGTGCACACACCCGCACGGAAAAATCCACAGCCAACGCCGACTGCTAACACGAGACGCTCCGATGCTTGTAAAAGCCAAGACAATACAATTCGGTGAGTTCAAATATCCTCTAAAGCAAAGCCTGTGATGAAAACCCCGAGCCAAGTCCTCCCTTGGGTTAACTACAAAACAGAAACACATCAAACAAAACATGGCGTGTGCTAAAGAGGTACTGATGAAACAGTATGGTGTCTGTCTGGGGTCCAGCCTATGGTTACTGCCATGAGAGACAGGTCCCTCTGACAAGAGGGTTAGAGAGAGAGAGAGAGAGAGAGAGAAAGAGGTGGAAGAGAAAGAGAGAGAGAGAGAGAGAGAGAGAGCACTCAGAGACGGCCTGGCCCTGTTTCCCGGCCGCCACTAGCCTCTCCGTGGTGCCAGTGCGGGGCCTGGATGAGAGCCACTCTTCCGTCCTCTGGTGTCTACTCCATGTCCTACTTTTGAGCCGAGCTCGGCTCCACTCGGCCTCCACTGTGCTGCTCCACTTTTATCCTCTAAAACACACACACACACACACACACACACACACACACACACACACACACATAGAGAGAGAGAGAGAGAGAGAACAGGAGAATGGAGAGTAACATGCAGAGATGGAGTGAGAGAGAGAAGTAAAGGTGACAAAGACAGGATAGTACGAGAGTGAGACAGAGAGAAAGAGGGGGAGAGGAGAGGATAATGAGAGGGACACTGAGAGAGTGGAATACATACAGGTAGACAGAGGCAGCAAAAGAGTGAGAGAGGAAGAAAAAAGAGAAGAGAATGAAGAGGGAGAGAGAGAGGGAGAGAGAGGGAGAGAGAGAGAGAGCAACAGGTAAAAGTGTGTGTACAGGTAAAGGGCAGCTTCCTGCCAGCGCTCCTCCTTCAGAAGGCCCTTCACAAACATAGCGCTCCCTCTTATGTTAGTCACGAGCACATGGATCACGAGATGCAACACACAGGCCATCATTTAATCTAATTCACTTAAGACAAGTAGCACAGTGCGGCTCTGATGGACAAAATGGCCCTCGTGCAGCAGGGTGTGCCAGCGACACGGTTACATCTGCCTGGCTAATCTAATTTTCCAGCTCGCTATCAGGGTAGGAAGAGGGAGAGGGAAGGGGAATGGGTCACCGGCCCGCAATTGGAGAAGGTACATTTGCAAGGAGTTAAAGGATTTTATGGGGCGAAGCGAGCAAGCGAGCGAGCTGAATCCGTCTGGGCTGCTGCGGCGGTGCTGCCGATGAGCCCTGATGCTCTGCTCTAATTTGGGACCCCGAAGCGCTCTGCAATGCAAACAGGAGTGGGGGTGGGGGCGCCTCCACCGCAAACACAGAGCCAGAATTAACATGCGCTGTTTGCTTACGCAAACCGGGGCCCTGTTTGCGTATGAACTGCCGACGCCGCCTCCACTGCTGATACAGACGCCTTGATGAAGTCGGGAATCTTCTCTGATCCTCCTGCCGGCAGGGGGAGGAACGGGCGAGGAAGAGCCACTCCGAAGTCGGCCGCCGGCTAGCGAGTCAGCAGGGGCTTGACCGGCGACCTCCGCCCTCATTATGGAGTTCTATTTGCAGGAGGGGACGGAATCTGCACGTCTAATCAAAAAGCACAGGGGGAGGGGTGGAGAAGGTGAGGTGAAAGGTGTGAGATCAGAGAGAGAAAGAGAGAGAGAGAGAGCGAGAGAAGAGGGGAATGGGGAGGCAGTGGAGGAGAAGTCAAGAGCCTCCCTGTCATGAAGAAGCCCATCAGGATTCTCCGGTTGTTAAAATTGAGCCGTTTCCTCGGCTCGGCCGGAGCCCTGCTATTTGACACACCACCGGGCCCTGCGTCATTTCAAATGCCTCTTGACAGGCTATTTATTTCAGGCAGTAATGAGCCCAGCGCTCTCCGACGTTTCTTTTTCTTTCCCTCCCTCCCGTCCCTGCTCCTTGTTGCGAGGGACGACTGCCAGGTCTCTCTTGCCCTTGTGAGAGGTCTCGAGACCCCCTGACATCACCTTGAGTGCTCCAACATCAGGGGAGGGAGCCTCATTGATTGGCCCTTGATTGATTAGCCCATCACATCCCCCTCCATCACAACCCGCCTCTCCGCAGGTGTGGGGCTCTGAGAGTGGTTGCTCCTTACGTAACACAGTTTATTTTAAGCCCGTCTTTCCGAAGCAGAATTCTCCTGTGTGAGAGAGGGGTGCCTGTGTATGAGAATAGGCTGAGTCGGAAGGGGCTCATTCATCTCCGGACGAGGCAGCGGTGCTGTCCCGTCCCCCTGAGAGACATCTATCACGCCCCTGGGTCTCTCCTGACCTGGGATGGCAGGCAGGGGGGACAGGGGGGGTTTCTGGTCTGGGGCTCAGTGATGTTACTCTACGTGTCAATGCATGCATCCCATGCATGTGTCATCCAGGGTTGGTAAATGGAGTAGTCATCCTTAGAGCAGGACAGAAGCCCATGCTTTAAGCAGCGTGGCTGAGAGGGGTTAGGGTTCCTAGACACCTGTGTCCAAGGCAGAGCCACGGCTAATCCATCAGCTTCAGGAAGGTGGGGAACAGCGGTGGACAGTGGCTCTGGTTGGTGTCAACAGAACAAGGCCGGTGCTGCAGACTGAACAGGAGGGAGGGGGGGCTGCTTCTGAGACTGAACAGTGAGGAGGGGCTTTGTAGAGGATGAAAGCTGAGCTGGGCTTTATTTTAGAGAGAAGGGGGGGGTGCATTCTGCTTCAGAAGCCACTTCAAAAAGGTGTGGCACCATGCCTGGAATGCTGGCAGAGCCCATGGAGGTACTCAACATTTTTTTCCCTCCTACATTTTTTTCTTTTGTTTTGCTTTTGTCATGCTCGCACTGTAATCAAGGCCTGAAATGAACCAGCCATCCGCAACAACACTGACAAGCTTTTGTTGTGCATGCGGATGGTGGCAGGGTTGGGTGAGAGGGTAGGTGGTTGAAGGGGGTGTTGGGGGTGAGCGTTGGAGAGTTGCTGGCTCAGACGGCACAGGGCTTTGATTTAAGGGAAAGATGAACCATCCACAGAGGCACAAGGGCAAAGTGCTCTCCTGCTTCCCACTTAATTGCAGGATGATAGAGTGTTAATGGGTCTTGATAGGAAGTGTTAAAGTGTTAATACCAAAAAGACACATGAAATATGTATCTTATTCCTGTAAGCAAGGGATGCAAGTATCTAAGCTGCGCTGATCCCGATTAACTGCATTATATGGGGACGTGGAAACTGATTATCTGGGGTAAACAAGTGTGCTTATCTCAAACTAAGCGCACAGGTCCTTATGACATTGCTGAGGGTGTTGTATGCAAGCCACTAGAGATGCTGGGTTGAGCACATTCATGGTGCAGTGATCCCACTGCTCTTCAGCAAAGTCACACTAGGTGCGCACAACAATCTAAAAATGAACTGTGTTAAACTAACACACAACCTGGCAAACCTACAAGTTTATCGTTGGTGCTTTGCCAAAGAAACAGACACGTTACCAAAGGCTACGATGAATTTTGAATGGCCGCATGAAAGCACCCTTGTGAGAATGTATAGTCCTGAAATATTCATTTTCTGGCACATTTGTATGGAAATTCACTGGATCAAATATAGGTTAGACTCCACAGTGGATTTCATGGATAACTGACATGAAAATGTTGCATCTCAACAGTCCCTCTGAGCCCATTTTCATATGACTCAACTGGCGAAGGCCATTGAAGTAGGGAAGCAAAAATTGTGGCAGAAACCAAATTGATCTGTAATCTTCCGTGGGGTTAGCAAAATGTGCTAGACTTGCTTTGTACGCTCAGTCACTGACACATCACCGAGACATAAATGGTTAAAAAGTGACCTCGATATTTCCATAAGACAAAGAAGGGGAGAACAATTCTCTCCGATTGAAGGAGGTTAGACTGTCTGTGTATTCAGCCCAATGACTGCACAGACCACAGGACTAAAATAAAACACATCTACCGGGAGACAGCAGATCTCCCTCTCCCTCTCTCTCTTTCTCTCCCTCTCTCTCCCTGTTATCGCCTTCTTTACAGGTCTTTGCAGAAAAAGCGCTCTACTCAAGGTGACCCATTTAATGTGATGCCACACACAAGCCATTTTTTCCCCTCCTCCGTCCCAGTTTCGCCTCATTTCACTGAGGACAAGAGGAAGAGGAAGGAGAAGAAGAAGGGGGAAAAAAGTGTGTTGCCTCCAAAAGTGGGCGGAACGACTTTTCATCATTAAGGTTCCCACAGCTCAGGGCCAGCATTACAACCACAGTGCAACTTCATATCCCACTCTTCCAGGCAGTACACAAAGGAAGCCCAGGGAAGTCTATTTTTATAACCTTAGCATACTTTCGTGCTGATAAATGGGGCCAGGTGGGGCAGCCATCACCTTTTGTTCCTCGACGTTTGCTTAATAAGTCACACATTGACTTGCTTCAGTCACAGTGCTTGGCGGTGTGTGGCCACTTAAACTCTTCCAGGCTGGGTGGCATTCTACTAGTTGGTCACTTTACTATTCATTATCTTTTCCCACTTGTTCACATCAAATGATTAATTTGTGCGAAAAGCACACAGTGCCACTTACATTTGTCTTCCATGTAAGACAACGATGAGAATACAAATCAGTGCCTGATATCAGAGATTCAAAACCAATAGCACATTTTGCCACATGACTGCTCTGACTCACAGAACTGATGTTACCCACACGTGCCAAATGACAGCACATTCTATGTGTGCACGCGGCTCTGATGATCCAGCTCCATACCTGCATAATGGACTGATCTGTATGCGGCAAAAGCACGAAGCCCTGTCACCAGTCTGATGGATGTACATCTGAAATTACAGGTCGGAGGGGTAGGTGGCTGCTAACGCGACACAGTGACCTTGGCTCAGGTATTTATAAACAGCTCTCTGAGAAGGAGCTGCAGCACAAGCAGTAGCATCAATACCACATACACCTCTTAGTGCCTACAGGGACACTAGGTTGGATTTTGACCAGTGGTAATTTCCAGATCTGACTATCATCTCTCTCTCTCTCATTTCCTGTAGTTTTCTGAAGCCTCCCAGCACAGGGCAACTTGGCATGAACAGGGGGCTGATCGTCAAGGAGGCCGGTCCTCTCGAAATTGCTTTTGTGCCTCTCTCTCAGTCCTGGCAGAGGATGCTTTAGGTCCCTCGTTGTTGTACCTCTCTCTCTCTCTCTCTCTCTCTCTCTCTCTGTTTCGCACACACGACCACAGGTTTCTGATTTCCACAGGGGCGTCTCCTCTCCTCCTCCTCTACTCCTCCTCTCTCCACTTCGGCGCAAGAGCAAACACTTTGGCTGAGCAAATGTTTGAACATCAATCGGAGCTTTTGTTGGTGACTCCCCCCCCCCCCCCTGAAAAGTCCAGGAATGACAAACTCGTTCTGAGCCTTTCTTTCAAACTCTTGACCTTAATTACCAGGCTCAGAGAGGACGCCAGGCCCCACACTGAGGGGAGAATGAGGGACGGAAACCTCTCTGTGCCCAACGGAAAGTGGCGGCTCGCGGGGAGGATAACGTGCTCTTGCCTTTGACTTGACTGGCTACATGGTAAAGCCTCACCTCGGCCTGTCTCTCTAGTCACCCCCTCCCTCCACCCCTCTCCTCTCCTTCTGTATCCCCCACTGCTAATGTCAGCTCAGTGCTGGTCTCGGAGGGGCTGGAGACTGTAGGGGAATAACGGGGTGACCCCAAACTGGGCCACACTCATGCCTGCAGGCAGTGCTCTCGATTGAGCGGGCGCGAAGCCCGACACACTCGTCTCAAAATGGAGGCTTTAGCTAAGCAGTGATTGTGTGTGTGTGTGTGTGTGAGAGAGAGTGTGTCTGTGTGTCCGTGTGTGTATGTGTGTGTGTGTGTGTCTTTGTGTCCGTGTTTGTATGTGTGTGTGTGTGTGTGTGTGTGTGTGTGTGTGTGTGTGCGTCTTTGTGTCTTTGTTTGTATGTGTGTGTGTGTGTGTGTGTGTGTGTGTGTGTGTGTGTGCGTGTGTCACTCTTTCACTCCTCCCTCTTCTGTCCTCCAGTTCAAATCTCCTCTACGATCAAATCTTCCACCATCTCCTCTCATCTCTCACACCCTCTGTGAAAAAAAGGGGATGCAATCTATACCCCTTAAGGGCATAACACCATCTTGCCAAGAAGTGGATGGCTGATGCTGAAACGCTTTTCTACCGACTCTTACAGTGTGTTTTTTGTCTGTAAGTCCGTAACCTCTGTGCTCAATGCAGTCCAGGTAAACGTCTCCCACTATGGGAGTCGGGGACTGACCAAGCCTATGAGCCTCTGAGGTGAGGTTCGGCAGTGTAAGATGAACAGTCAACGCGTGTCGCGGCTCACATTTCGCCCGCTGTACCTGCCGACAACCAGAGACAGTCGTGCCAGACAGCAGGTGCCTCACACACCGAACAAAACAAACGGGCACGCTTACTGGAACGTTCCAGCAGTTCTAGGGCTCCTGACCCCCAGGGCCTATGGGAGTTCAGGAACTCAGAGCAAATGACCAATGACAAGAGGTGTGCCACTGGGTTGCAAACTAGAGGCTTCTAACTAGACGTGTAGTCTTAACACATACCTTGACAGGACCACTGTTGTCTGCATACATAGCAGCAAAACTAACAGGCAACGCAACTCTGAATGGTCAGTTCAATATCTTTACAGTTGTGCCATAATGTTCAAATAAACAAGCATATTTTCTGTGTTCCTGTGGTTTAACAGACACCATGATAGTAATGCTAAAGTGTTATTTACCAGGTTGCAAACATGCTGTAAACGAACTGTAAATGTCCCCACACTCACATCCTGACGACCCCGTGTTCTGAGATGATCCTCCCTCAAATTAGCTCTATAACACTCCATGCTGAGCACACATGCATACAATTATGCAAAGAGCGCCAGCGCCTCTTCGTCTCAGCGTGTGTGTGTGTGACTAAAAGAGCATCCTCCATCCCTCCAGCAGTGGGTGAGCCATCATACCCTGAGGAGATCAGGGGTAAACAGTGCAATATTTGTCTACCTTTCCACAGCGAAAGGGAAAAAAAAACCCAACACTACCAGAAATATAATAAACAACAACACAGAGGTGTGATTTGTGCTTTATTCACGCTGTTGTTGTTTTTCCTGCATTGATTTACTCGTTTGTTGTCTCGCCGTTTGCGGGAAGTGGCAGAAGTGCCATCTCAGCACTTCCTGTGACATAAGACAGCTGCCGTAAATCAAATCAAAGCGACGGCGGCGAAGTCTGAGCCCGCCACAGAAGCACACTCACTGAGTGGGACAGCTGTGCGCTCGCCGCGCCATAATTACCATATTAAAGGCAAACACACAGACTTGGGAGTTGAGTCTGAAAAAAAAAATTGGAGGGGGAAATTGGAGGATCGAAAGGAAATTTTTAATAGTGTCCTCTAATCTTCATAAAAAAGACCCTCTCCCCCTGCTTCCTCTATACTTGGCAAAAAAGCAAAAGAACATCCCTTCCCTTCAGAGAGAAGCAGTGTCTGTGATGATAAGTGTTTTGTCTTTGCCAGGTAGAACTCTCTTACCTGTAAACTGATTTCAGCATACCGGTAATATGTGCCACAGTGCAAAAAGGGGTTTGACTAAGTCCTGACAAAGGATCCCCTGCCTACTCTACATGGCAAAAGTAGCCCCATGGTCATTCTGGTCATTGGTCATTCTGTGAACCTTCAATATTCAGACACCCAGGCACAGACACAGGCACAGACACAGACACAGACACAGCACACACACACAGACAGAGAGACGGGAAGGGCAGTCTGATGTGTTTGCTAGCTCCTGTTCACACAGCCTTTTGCTTGCTGAGCTATCAGGTTGAACCCATTTGACATGGCCACCAAGGTCCTCTATTTTCGTTGCGCTCAGGGGACCATTTTCCAATCTTTCCCGAGCAAACAAATACTACGTGCCATTAACTGCCCGGTCACTCTTGCCCCACATATCACACAAAGCACTGAAACAGGTGACACTGAATAGAAGGCAAAATACACTTTCTTCAGCGTCTTACAGTATATGTCACCAATTCATGTGTAAATTTTCTTGAGAGAGAGGTTCCCTGCCTCTTGGAAAACACTGAAGTACCTTGTTTACCATTTTATATAGTAATTATAGGCCTCAGACAGGAAAAACAAGATCTTCCAAGCTTTTGGTGACGGGCTGTGGCACATTTGCACACACACTTATGACAACATGAAGCCTGCAATCAGAGTGACAACAGAAACAGGCGCTATGGATGTTGTGTACAAACATCAAGGGTTGTTCCATAAGCATCAAACTAGACTAATTTCCAAGGTAATAGCCGAGTACACAGCTCAACATA
>NW_027468576.1:23608332-23708332 GCF_046254945.1 Alosa pseudoharengus | reverse complement strand
CAAGGCACCTAACCCCTCACTGCTCCCCGAGCGCCGCTGTTGTTGCAGACAGCTCACTGCGCCGGGATTAGTGTGTGCTTCACCGCAGTGTGTTTCACTAATTCACGGATTGGGATAAATGCAGAGACCAAATTTCCCTCACGGGATCAAAAGAGTATATATACTATACTATACTTATAAGCTGCCACAGACCCCTTATTCTGGAGACTTGTGCTGCGCCATGACTAGCCAGACATTTTATGGCACTTTTTTAAAGTGACAAAAGCAGCTTGTTTTTGTTTATTGTTTTTTTTCCCAGCCATGAGGATTGCACATAAAGAAGCATATAAAACTCAATGGAAAACCCTACTGCTGAGCCTAATGTCCTGGGACACTGGTGTTGCAAACAACAGTACTGTACTCTGCCGAGGGCCTGTTTACACAAGTTGTTTTCCAACAGTGATGGGAGACTTGTGTGAATATACATTTCATGAACTGTTTTGCTGGTTTACTATGGATGAGAAAACTGTGGTTTGCTATCGGTAGATGACTTACTATGGGTAACTAGTCACAGTTTGTACACTAAGTTTGTGCACTTAGTGCAACTTAGTGAACAAAAGAAGCAGAAGTCAGCACAATGAAAACACACCCTTTCAATTTGAACGCCATCCATACAATGGCTCTGTACAGAACACATCGACACGTCACCAAATCCTATGCAGTGTCCTTACCGAGAGGGCACACACAGTTGATTATCTCAATGTCTTTCAAAAGTAAATGACACTGACAAAGCGGCCCCGTTCGTTGGCCTTGGCCCCGCGCCAGACGTACAGTAGTCACCCCACTGCCCTTTGGTGAGCGAGATTTAATGGAACTCGATCGATAGATGATATTAGGCCATCAACAAACACAGCGGGAGTTGTTTGTCAGTTTGAGAGTCATGACCCACCAATAAAACCTATTGACCTCCGTTTGAGTTTTCTCCCTGGCTGTTCGATAAGCTGATTGATTGATGTCGGCCTGCCACCGCAGGCAGGTGAAGGACACTCGAGGTCGTAGGATTTGCTTGTTTGGGTTGTGAGTAAACCAATGCTTTTACATGATGTTGCACTGTGTGAGGGGCTTGGGGGACGAGGTTCCTCTTCTGGCACAAGGAGCAACATTGCTTGAGAGCCAAAAGACTGACACACACGTCACAGGCATCTCATGGGGGGGGGGACTATCACCACACGTTCCTCCACTACAGCCAGCGTGGCAAACAGGAGGAGGTGGAATGCGTGTTGGCCTTGCCCTGAAATAGAGTGACCATCTGCCCTGGTCTACAGGAGAGTCGGGTAGGACGGACAGGGGGGATGGAGGGTGGAGGGTGACACTAGAAGTCACGTCTGGTGATGTGGTGGAATCTAAATAAATCGCTCAGTGCGTGGCCATCCTTCAAATTTGGGGAAAGAGAGAGAGAGAGAGAGAGAGAAAGAGAGAGAGAGAGAGAAAGAGAGGTAGAGAGGGAGAGGGAGGAGGTGGAGAAACGAGTGGGCAGCTCACCCATCAGCACAAAGGTGTCTCTGCAGGAGCCGGATCTGTGCATGTCAGAGACCTGTGAGCGGCGGAGATCCTAAATTGTATTCATAAGCCTCAAGGTTTTGGGCGACAGATTACCTGTCAATCTCAGCTCTAATACATTACAGGTTAGAATGGAATCCTTTGTGTAAGTGAAATACATTTCCTTGAGCTATATTCAACGTGGCATGTCATAAAGGCCTTGTGCTGTTTCCCCGGTGATGACAATGGGCCCTGACTCTAGAGCTGCTTATTTTGGCGCCCAGTCTGGAACCCAACAGTGATGGAGGCGAGTTCTGGCCACACGTTCACATGAACATCTGCTGTATTCATGTTCCCCCCTCACATGCAATATGTCCCTTTCACATGGAAATAGTGGGGAGATTGTGAGGCAGACATTCAGTAATGTAACACCAAAGCTTCACATATTTAGTAAATTAAATAATGAATAAATTAAGCAAACAAAAACAAAAATATGCTATTTTGGTCCTCCCTTCAAAGGGCTTCTGTTATCATGTATGAGGATGCACTGACTGCGTCTAGGTTGAACGCAATCCCATTTTATTTTCTCTTGGTTGTTAGTGACAAGCCAGAGAAGTAGACAGCAGGATTTTCAGATTGTCCATCTCGAGCCAAAAAAAAACCTCAGACATCACACTTCCTGGAAGAACTACCCACTATGGTACAGCACAGAAGACAGAGGACACCATTATGTGACACTCAGCTACACTGCTCACCCAACACTCTCGCCGCGAGAAAAAAAAAATACTGCACATTTCCTCTGTGACATCAGAGCGGTATAATTAAAAGCAAACAAACTAATGACTCAGCCCTGTCTTAAACTCCCATCAGATGCCAAATCCAGCTTTAATTAATTGGGATCCTGGAGCATCATATTTACATGGCTGATAGATAGCTAAACCTCCCCCCGCTGGTCTAAATTCAGCTCTTGCAGGATTAAGGAGCTCTCACCCATATGCTTCTATCAGCAAAAATACAGGCGGGTCCCTCACCCTGGTTAATCTAAATGCCCCCCATGCATGATTCACAGCGTCGGCTTTGAACTTTAAAAGAGAACTTCCTCCGTTGATTAAGTGAAAGGTCGTCATGTACACAACTCCAAATGGCTTTAACTAATTCTGTTAAACACGTATTCCAGAGTGTATAGGGTGATATGACTATTCCTCACATTACATAGGATAAAGCACCCTCTTAAGAACTGTTGCAATATTTACATACAGTCTTTCCTTAAAGGTGCTCTAAGCGATGCTGGGTAACGTCACTTCTGTTGACTTTTAAACAAAACAGAGAGCTAGCTCGCTACTTCCTCCCCCTCCCTCCCGTGCTGCTCCCGTGCAATTGAAACTCTCGTCTGTGATTTGCTGGAACAGTTTGTTATGTTTTTATGGGCTAGGTTTGCCCAAGTTGTTTTTGTTGCCGTTTTTGGAGCCTGGGCAGTCCACAGAGATCGCGTTTTTTTACAGTGTATTCAGGACACAGACAGCTAGTTAGGTGATGTTTGCAGTAAGTGACATAAAATGTTTTAGCCTAAAAAACACGTGGCATCACTTAGAGCACCTTTAATAGGTCTCCAAACACTTCTTCATTGATCATTGCAGTTTTATCAGTAGTCCAAGAAAATATCTTCAAACAATGTTTAAATTGGAAATATACACTAGTATAGTACAAAAGATTCTTTTAGTGTTGTGACTGAAAAAAGGAAAATTTTCTTACCTTGTGTCGACACTTCAGGACTACACCATAGGCTCCTGTGGGCGTGTGAAGTAGAGAAGAGCAGATAAAGCCATCAGCAATCCCAACACACTTCCTATAATCATTCTATATTTTCCATGCAAATGACGTCTTGTAGAATTTGACAGAGGGCTGCTGTTCTCTCCCATTACCACGGAGAGAGCAGCATGTACAATGAGCAAACATGTCTCTTTTTTAAAGCGGAGGGGGTGCGGTGGGGTGGGGGTGGAAATAACACTTCACACATTCACTGTGTTTTCCTAGCCTGGGATTACCCATACGACCTTTTTGGCAAATTTGGGATTTGCTTTGCAGGTCTGTCTAGCCAAAAGGCCATTGAAGCTCATTTCCAATGTCCCTAAAACATGGGCATGCAAATCACTAATCCGGCATGGACGTGTTTTTCTTTGGAACTGAGTAAACAACTGCATTTAAAACCTTGGTTTACAAGATTGTTACAATTTTAAAAAGATTTGGTAAGAGCTTAATGTACCAATTTCAGTTTAATTTCACTGCTAGTTATGCCCCTGCTGGAAGTCGTTCGTCAATGAACCTTTTCCAGACCCACTCTCAGTTGTACAATTGTGAAGGTCTTGGTGTTCCCAGGCTAGTGCTTTCCTTTTGTCCTCCTTCATTTCATTTTGTCATAATATGTGAGTGAAAGGCAATCTGCGGATGGAGATGATGACTTGCGGGGCTGATTTAAACGTTGGAATGGTGTCACCTTCATTGACAAATCTGACATTCAGACAAATAGGACGGCATTAAGGGGAATTTGTTGTAAGCGACTGTCGCCGAGCCGTCTGTTGAGAGGTGCAGGAAGGAATACATATGAGCTTGTCTGTCTCGGCGCCCACTGCAAAGGCAACCGGAGTCGGGAAATTCAGCCCTCTCGAGTTCAGCCATGGAGTGAGGCATAATCAGGTGAATTCAATTGTACAAATATAAACATTCCTCAGCTTCTAAATCCAACGATGGTATATCTTTGCTTCATCCATAAAGGATGAAGGGAGGGAGCTGCTTTGTTTTGAAATCAGCCAAACTATGCACAGGCCTATGGGATATCTAATCTGAAATTATGAAGTGCTTTGCACAATTAAATATTGCAATTGGCTTAAACTGCTGTTGAGGGAAATGACAGGGAGATTAATGATGACAAATGGACATGGCACCTTATTAGCTGGTCAATCAAACACCTGTGCAAGCAAATAGGAGTCGTGTCAATTAATGCATCAGTCAGTAATTGCCTTTTTATAGTTTGTGGAACAAATCAATAGCCTAGACATGCTTAATAGTATCAGATGCAGTGAGATAGCGGCTTAACACACACAGGCCGGTGAGAGGCAGCTGAGGCCGTGGCTCTAGCTCAGTGGAGTGCGAAATAAAACATGATTCTTGGAGGGAGCGTATGTGTGTGGGTGGGAGAATGGGGCGGAGGGGGTTTAACTAGGTGGCAGGGGCCGCGAGTCTAACTGGGGCACTCAGCAGGCGATGGCAGGGTCTGGCGGCGGCTCCGATTGCCATCAGCTCTAGTGTGAAACTCGGCCCCTGGGGACCCCCCGGCTTTCTGGAGAGCAGCTCTTCCTCCTCCCAAGCCTCTCCAGAAAAAAATCGGCAAATCAGCGCTGCACATCGGAAAGCTCAAGAGATGGTCTCTCCAAATACCCCTAGGGTGTTTGGGTCAGAGAAAGTTGTGTGGATATGGTGGTGTGTGTGTGTGTGTGTGTGTGTGTTGGGGGGGGGGGGGGGGGGGGGGGGGGTCTTGGACCTTTCCAGTCTTGGGTACGTGAACTTGGCTTCAGATATAAGTAGTTATAGAGTAGAAGTCAAAGAAGTGCCCTTCATCTTCAAAGGATTATTCTTCAATTAAAAGCCAAGAGATTCTACTTCAGCATAAAATAAGTCTGAGGTGGTGTGTATTAGTATGGACACATGTCCCTTTGCCCCTATTGCTTAAGCACAGAGTGCAGGTTCCATGCTCCTGTGAGCTCACATTGCTGATGCTCATCCATATTTCCGAGGCTACAGTAAGACATGAACAACCATCCTAACGTCCTCTTAAGAGTGAGATAATTCCAGAATGTTCAAACCGTATATGGAAATGAGGTCACGTGTGGAATTGTGCTGCAGGTCTACAGGTACAGACTGATCTCTAATGTGCGCTCAAGGGAACATTTCCACCCACTCAACCTGATGGGCAATGTTCACTCAATGATAAAAGACGACAGGCAAATCAGACAGGTGCTGTATATAACTATTCAACAGGCAAACTTAATTCTCTTGTTATGCCGTGAGAACATGGGCTTTGTGGTTGCATTGTAAGATTGAATGCAATGAAATTACATGATGAATGAGAAATGTGTCATCTTCAATGGTTGGTGTCTCAATGGACCTTTACAATAGCTGAATGCTGTCAATTACACAATGCAGAACATACATTTTTGGTGGACTAAAGCTCCAAAGAGGCAGGTTGATTATGCACTCAAAACGATCTTTCTCTGTCCCAAATAATAATAAAAAAGCTGCTCAGAGTGTTATTAAGGTAGCAGGATGCACCCAGCCCCTACCAGGACACACTGCTCCTCCATCATGCTCCAGTTGGAGATTTTCTCTCCACTCCATCCAACCCAAATAATTGATTGACCCCAGCCTGGGCCACAAAACCAAACTAGCCATCACGTCCCACAAGTGGGGCACTCAGACATGCATGCACACACACACACACATATATATACACAGGTACACACACACACACACACACACACACACACACACACACACACACACACACACACACACACACACAGAGAGACAGAGAATATAAACTCTCCCTCACCTACATGTGCATACACGCAAAAAAACCCTCACATGTATAAAATGTACACTTAAAATACACACACATACAAAGAGAGAGAGAGAGGGAGAAAGAGAGAGAGATAGAGAAAGAGAGAGAGAGAGAGACGGGGAGACACATGCACACACAATAGAAAAACACTGTTTCACACACACCAAATAACACAAACAAAAACACACACACACACACACACAAAGTGAAGTGACCATCTCCTGCTATGAGCCACCCAGTGTTTGATTGGATCTCTCATCCTCTCGCCGGCTCAATGCAGCATGAAAAAGCCCAATGATAATTTCGCAGTTAAACAGTATTAGGTGGAAAGGGGAGGGGCTGGGCTGGTGCCCTGGCCATTAGCAGCCCAGACTCTGAGCACCACTGTGACTGGCGGGCCAGCCAGCAGGAGAGGGCATGGATGGGAGGTGGCAGTGGCCCTGGGGTGGTGGAGGTGGCAAACCGGGGCTGGGGAGCTGGCAGGGTGGCCTGATTACCCCACAGCACTCTGCCACTTTACTTCCTTCAATTAGCCACAGAGGAGCGGCACGGTGGCACTCTCCAGCCCTACAGGATATTTGGGATATTTGACGGATACTGATCTCATAGCAGCCCAGCGTCTGACACAGGGTTACCGCCATGTTCTTTTGGCACTGTGTGAGCTGAGACTGGGGGGGGGGGGGGGTGGATTTTACTGGTACGTCTGTTCCCTTTTCTGTGCAGGGGTGACGTATTTTTTTCACCCTGCCAATAACCACAAACCCATGGACCGCTGCGGCTGGTGTGAATGCAAAATGCCTGAAAAGATGAGCTATGTCCTTGTCAGTGTGGCTGCTATTTCCCCACTGTGCAGAGAGGCTTCATGGAAATGGTCGAGAGAAGAGCGATTAAGAGGGTGCCAGTGAGGACCGTCATTTTGTCCTCGATTTCAGCCAGGAAGCACACAGACACATAACCCAAAACTATCAGCAACCATGGTTATACAAGAACCACCAGCCATGAGAAAGCCAAGAGGGCTTACACACCTGTAGATAATTTACTCTGCCAACAGATGGGAGAAAACAGGTTTATTAGTGGCAGCTCAGAGATATAGCAGGGGAAGACTGAAAAGAATAATGTGTTCTCTCGTTTGTGCATTTATGTGCGTGTCTGTGTGTTTGTGTGTGTGTGTGTGTGTGTTAAGGGACTAGGGGACTGTGTGTAATGCGATGAGAGTGGACTGCAGAGCTAGATTAGGTTGTGCGTTACAAATTAAAGTTGCATGTTTGAAGGCAGCGACTATGCACCGATGGTTCACTTTTCTGACATGGGAGGGCGGAAATCTCTTTAAAGTTGGGAACATGATGTGCCTCAAAGCATCATCCAGGTAGTTGATTAGAATAAATACGGTGTGAAATGGCAGAGAAGTGAATAATGCTGTGTGACAAGGCAGTGAACTGAAAGAGGCTAATATGTGGCCAGCATGATGCTCATTGGAACAGGAGTGTATGGCTGCATTCTTCTTCCTGTTCACACAAGCACATACACATACAAATACACACCCACACACATACAGCATATTTTTTAACACTGCACGGCACGCTTTTGCTGCAGGTAAATGAAGACATGAGACTGTACACAGTGTACCTGTTTTTAGCTACTTGCTGAACCCAGGTGGCATTAAACCATGGTAATCGTAATTGATAAAGTAATCTACACTTTTTAAATATAGCAGGCAATAAAAATAACCATAGGAGGGCTCCACAATGTAGTGGAGTATACGGGAACCTTTCCCTATACGACTGGTGCTGGAGAACTAGGAAAGGTTAGATGAATCGAGGTGTATAAATAGCATTATCCCCTGACATTTCCCTCTTCAGCCTCATGTAAAATGTAAAGACAGTAGTCATGGTGAAGGTGGAGGGGGGGGGGGGGTGAAGCCAGCACCGCTAGTGACACAGGAATCTCAAAATTCTCTGGCAGGTTTTTCTTCGCAATAGACACACATCTTTTCAGGAGACAGGTGACTTTCACAATGCTTGCACCTGAAGACTGATGAGCAGGCTGCAAAAAAAAATTCTATGGAGTCTATGGGGCAAAAAAGGTAAGAAAAGCCTACCTTCACCCACGATTCCAAGGACTTCAAATTTATTCATCACATCACCGATGGCAGGAGACTTCCTGGAGTTGAAAGGCCACAGGGGTGCAAGCTTGTTAGTGGGGAGATAGTGGAGACGGAGCCTGGTTACAGCAGGTCATGGGGCGGCCCAGCGTATGGTCCTGGGAGTGATCCAGAGGATGTAGGACTCGACACACGCCACATTCTCCCCACAGGCACCCACCATCGGCTAGACAAAAAGCAAAACACACAATGAAATGTGACGTTTTTATTTTTATTTTACATTTACATTTCTAGTGGAAATACACTGAAAGTGTCTATGCAAAATACCCAGGAACCACACATTGAATAGCCCCAAGCAGAACTGGAATGAGGACTTGCCAATCCATTTTCAAGCACTGACTTTTGTTGACTTCTTAGCTATTCAAAAGTCTGTTATGCAATGGTGTTCCCCAAAGCTCTATCTTGGGACCTCTGCATATTTTTAAACATCTCCACACACTAACCTATTTACAGGCCAAACATCTACACTTCAGACATCCACACATTCTCAAGATTCGTCATAACTAATAGTTGCACAACCAACACACTGTTTTTTTCACATACTCACTCGTATACCCAATAAATACCTTCATATACTACTGCTGCTAGTGCAAAAAAAACTTAACGTGTAGATCCTGTCTCGTGAAATATGGAAATATGCATGAAAAACATGTTTCTCAGCACCCAAAGCGTTTCCCGCCATAAACAAGCTTATCAAGAGATGTGTCTGATCTCACCTGCAACCCAATGCTTATCTGATCTCACACAAAGTAAACCTATGCAGGCACCACACTCCATCTTCACCTATCTGCCACCAAGTCTCCAAGACCTCCCTCCTCCACCTCCTCCTCCTCCCATATCCCATGCAGCCATGGGGTTAGCTAATCAGCATGAATGCAAAAAAAAAGCTGCAGCTCTAAAATTAACTTGTGATTGTTGTAAACAAGCCCGAGTGAACAGAGAATGCAGCTGCGTGTGATGGCTGACACTGTGGTGAAACACAGCTGATCGATGGAGGCACTTTGAACAGCGGCGGGGGTGGAAGCAGGTGAGCAGTGAGCACATCCCATGGGAGCCATCTGGAGCACATGCAGAGATACAAGCATGATGACGCAGTCCCAGTAAACCAAGGACTTGTGTCGTACTACAGCTTGTGCTATGCTTACGTACACAACAAACAATCTATCAGTGGCTTTCTAAACAGATCAGCCTAGAGATGGAAGTAATAGGCCTACATGCTATGTTGTTTGATGTGTACATTTTGGAACAGGCTGTTTCCTTTGATTAATTCCCCCATCTATACAGCTTTTTCTCTTTCTTTCTCTGTGTCTTTCACTCTCTCTCTCTCTCTCTCTCCCTATATCCACCCTTCTGTCTTTCTCTCTGTCTCTACTCCCCCATTTGCATTCTCTACTGGAATCCAAACTGTTCCTGGCTCATTAACTGATTTTCCAGCAATCTGCAGAGAGAGCCTCGCTGTGCTCACTAAAATACCACAGAATTTGCAGAATTGGTGCTCCCACTTCCAATACACATGGTGGGAAGTGTTTTAATGGCTGGCAGTTTGTGTTTAGCTTCCCCCTTCCGATGACATATGCAGCCAACGTCTGCCATCGTGGCCTATGATAATAAGAGCTTTAAAGAGGGAAAAAAAACAATCTTTCCCAGGCATCTTAATCAAATTCAAATTCCATTTGTGACGCGCCATCCAATGCCTTTATATCCTTTTATTCATAAATCATGAAAACAATGGATTAGTGCATGCATGCAGGTCAAATCAATGTTATTTGATATCTCAATGTCATTATGTCTTAAAATTAGCTGGTTCCATTTCTACTGGAAAAAGGGAATATTTTTTCCTGGCCAGATATGACACTCCATTTCAGAGATGGAGCATTGTAATGGACAGCATACAACGAGAGTACTCAAGAATGTAGGGTGCGCTCTTTCTAATGGCATGCCACACAGCACAATGTGTACACTGTGAATTGAAAGTCCTTGCAACATCTTTGTAATTCTGCAGTAAAAAGTGGATGAGACTCCAAGAGGATGGTCATAATGAGGCATCAGCACCCACTATTTCCAATACAAAATATATTGCTAGAAATGACTATCAAGTTGTTGTTGTTGTTTTTTTTTTGTTTTTTTTTAAAGAGTTGACCGAATAGACTATAAGCTAAAACTGAATGTAGTTCACAAAAATGTATAATGCAGCTCAAATATAATGTCCATATACCATGCTGTGCAGAATATCAAACAGATCTCAACCGTATGGTCCTTTCTTCAATTTCTTCCCCAAGGCAAATGCTGCTGTATTATTGAAAAAGCGCAACATGTCTTAAAGTCACGCTGCCTACCAACAGCTTCGCGCCTTGGGGCAAACTATAAGCTCTGGCAAACTACTAATCTAACATGGTGAGCCATTATAAGCTTGAATATTTAGCAACACCATGAGGACATATAGCATTCCATTGTCCACTGTATGTGATTCAACTCAACCCTGAGTTGAATTTACATTTCAGAATGTAAAACTTTAATTTAATGTCTTACATTCAATTAAACAGATATTTGGTATCCACTCACTGGCATGGTGGACAAACTGGAGAGGATCAATCATTTCTGACTAAAATAATATTTATTTACATATCAAAGTCTGACAGACTAGTGGATAGCATGCTGTGGCCTACCACAGACACTAGACTCTCTTCTATCCTTCTTTATAATGCACATTCTAAGACAACTGAGTCATCCTGATGTTCCCACCCACCTCAGCCCACTGTTTCAGGCTGTTTCACACATGACTTAAACCTGTCATCACATCATGAAGACACTCTGTGGTGTCCCTCTCGCTATTTCGTCACTTCTCAGTCTGATCGAGATGGAGAAAAACCTGCATAAACAACACACACACACACAGACACACAAACAGTTCTTCCTCCACCTCCACAAAAATGAACAACTGCGAGGAAAATATAACCACGCCCAAACAAGATGACTCACATCTTCTGTTACTGATTATGAACCAATAAATCGGTCCACAACATCTTTTAATGTCTCTGGGCACAGAACCAACAGCAAAGAGATATGAGCAATGAATGCAGCAGTTGTGAGCTGAGGACTGCAGTTGTCAAGTTCATCAGAGTAGTCTCCCGCCTGGACAAAAGCCTGTTTGAAATAGGCAGGGCAGGCAGGTGGCTGAGACTGGACCCTAGCGATCTGTTCTCTGCCATCCTCTGTTTAGCCAGCCTGACTGACATGGCCATCTCCTCAGTGGACCTGTGCAAACTGTCTGGACATGCAATGGGCTGCAGTGGCCTGGAGGCAAAAGCCAAGGATGGCACGGAAGAAGCTGATTCGGACAGGGGCAGTGATGGAAGGTCAGGCCGATAGAGTGAGCACAGTTGAATATAGACTGTACCGACTTATTGGGTCAATTCAAGTCAATTGGTCAGATGACCTTCAATGTGGGGGTAAGAATGGAATTATAAAATATGGAATTATGTTCTTTCAAAGTGTGATCCTATGGCGATCCAAGTGTAAAACTACTTAGTCACTAACCAGTGCAAAATCAGCGGTTAGTTAGCAGTGAGCTGAAAACATACAAGTTTTTCATGTGTACAATGAGAGATCAGCTGACGATTGTCATATCACTGTGTAAATGATTTCACTTGTTTGCTGACCAGCATCCGCTCATCAACAAATGAGGTAGGGCCCATTTCTACAGAGCCTCCTCAAACATGTGGCTTCCAATCTGTCAGAGTGAATAACAGCTGCATGATGTGAGCAAGGGGAAAATTGGTAGCAAATTGTCTAGCTGACAAACACATGCATCTTGATGAAGAGTGTGTGCTTGATGGCTATATTAATCTGAGCAGACATGTCGAGATTCTGCAGCAGGGGACCGCAGTGGCGATATGCTCATCATGCAGCCCGGTGGAATGCCACTTGGATTACCTCCACAAAGACAGAAAAAGCACCAGCCAATCGTGAATGTCCATTTCATTATGAAGCGAGTTTGTGCCGTTTCATTGAACCTCTTCAGAGCCAGCTATTTTAATGGATCCATTTTGTCGATTCAGTTTACAGTCCAAACCAGACTAGTTCTGTGAATTACTTTGTGCTATCAATTTGCAGAGAATGAGCTGCTGGCAACAGGCACTTAATTGTATATAATTGTTAAAAGGATTTGGAGAACAATGACCAGCTGCCGGATGTAATTTGATTGCATACATTCCAGGCAGGCATCCTGGCAAGAGATGAAAAGAGGTAAATTGAAAAACACTTTCTGTTTTCTTCCTATAAAAGCCCACTTTTCAAGGTTAACATACAAGAGATTAGTGTTTTGTGCTAATGAGATGCATTTAGAATAATTGGTAGATGACAGCTCATGCACTGAATTCATCACAGAAAAAAAAAAACATTAAAATACTTTCTGCTTGAGATATTGAGTAAAAAGATCATCAATCATCGTTCTCTGCACTAGGCAAAGGCACGACATTACCTTCAAAGTCAGCATACCAAAACCAAAACAAACACAAACAGGGCAGCAAAGGCAAACTTTCAAAATTCTATGAGAGGAAACACAATCAGAGGCCCATTACTCAAAGTGAGTCATACAAAGACAGTTTTAGTTGTAATGATGTCATCTTGTTGTCAGCCCCCCCCCCCCCCCCCAAAAAAAAGCACTACTCAGCAACGCTCTCAAGTGTAGCAAGCAACAGTCATATTTTGCAGGCACACGCACACCTGTATGGCCTGAGACCACTGGAGAACCATTCACATTTTTAGAGAAGATGACCAGCGCTCTACTTTCAACACACTTGTTAGAAACTACTTCAGGAAGACTGCAATAATGAACGCAGGAAGACTCTGAGAGAACAGTGCAGTTATGATCAGAACACTGCGTCAAACAACAGGATGAATCATGTGTGGTAATGAACCGTTGGTAGCATTCAGATGCTCACAGCAACAACACCTAAACATTCTCTTGTAGCCATTTATTTTGACCACTATGGACTACATAAAGACCTGTTTTTCCCAAGAGAGTGAGAGAGAGAGAGAGAGAGAGAAAGCAAACAGAATGAGAAAAAACAAAGGCTTAGTTAATGATAAATTACGAGGTTCAGAGGAATGTCAAAGTGCTGCTCTTATAACATGGCCATTTTGCTTTGGACGAGCTCAAAATTAATTGGATTCTGAAAGCCCCTTTCATTTGACAGCAATATTGAATCTGGCAAGTATATACAAATTTTATTAGGCAAGGTAGGCTATTTCTCAAAATGTTTTTTGCCAGTTCGCATCAGTAAAGGGGTACACATTTCATAATGACAAATTATGGTGCGGAGGAATTGCCAAATTTCCACTGGATTATCAGAATAGCCTGAGTGAAAACAGACCACTTTAACATGACTTCATAGGGAAATCAAGTTAAATCCTCACCTACTTGTGTCAGTGCCAGACCATGCAACTGGTCTCAGTGGACATGTTAAATGCAGGGCAACTGTTACCGCATGATTGTCAGTGGTTTTGCAAAACACTTGTCATTTCAAGCAATAATGGAGCAAATGTCAGTGCAGTCTAAAAATCTTAATGTCCTATGGATCGTTCCTCTGTCGTACATAACAGGATCCAGCATGAAGGAATGCAAACCGGTTATCTGAGAGGTGAAGAAGATATTGTGCTTTTATTTTAGAAGGTCCTATAAGCATGTGGAAAGATTCTAGTCTGTAACCTAACTCTGGAGGGGTGTTTGCACCATGTTGTAACACATCACACCCCCAGCTTCTTTTTATCTGTAAGACAAGGCAAGGACCCTGTTGCTAATAGAGACAAATCCTCCCACTCCCCACCTCCTGAACAACACTTAAACATGTCCATTGTGGCATGTCATGAAATATGAGGGCAAATGCTCTATTTCTCTGGCACCAAAAAGATATCCTCGCCACACAATATTTTCATAGTCGACGCAATCTGCTCAGATGCGTAGGTGTTAAAGACAATTACAGACTGGAAAAATGTACTGAGAGGGAGAAACTTAAGAGTACAGCAACGACGATTCATTTGGCTATCTTCTATAAACATCAACACAATATTACATGAAGTGCATCACTTCTATAGGATAGTCTCTTACTGCTCTAAGAACGGAAATATGGATACGCAGTATCAATTATTCGTGGTTCTTATGTTCCACATCAGTGTGTGTTTGTCTGTGCGTCTGTGTCTGTGTCTGAGTGAGTGTGTGGGGGTATGTAACGAACCCGTTATGACAGGGAGGGATAAGCTGCTGTTTTAGGAAACCAGCTAATTAATGTCATTAGACATTATCTATATCGTTTCAAAGGTAGAGGCATTACGAAAAAACTATAACTGCAATTCTATGACAGCCTTTCTCAGATAGCCCACTGCCAACTGTAGGCTACAGATGTGACTTCTGCGCACCGCATTCATTTTGGGAACAGTTTAACACCCCTATTCACTCGCTCGCAACTAAACGTTAACAAATATTATCCATCAAACCCCTCTGCATGTTAGTTGACAAACTATTTTCTCTTTCTCTGTAAAAAAAGCTAGTGGACCATAAACGCTGTGTTACCGTATTGATACGGTATCCTAGCTTGGTTAGTTCTACAACTGTTCACGACATTCTGGTCCAAATAAAAATGTGGAGTTTTGCAAGAGTCTAATCATGATATGAATAACCAGCATAACAGCAACCGAAACAACTTCACAGAAAAACAAATATAGATACTTACTCAAATGTTGCTAATTAATAAACTGCACCCACTCGCATCCTCCTCTGCTGATATTTTCATTGCAGCGGCAATAGTAACCAAACCCCTCAGTTGACAACCTACCATAGCGAATAGCAACCATTTTGACTGGCGTAACGGTATCCAATCAAAATGTATCCCAGGATATTATGCAAACATCACTGTTCAGAGTAGCCAATAAAAATGGCAGAAAGTCAAAGTATTCTGGGGGTGTTCCATAAAGGCGGGCCAACGCAATTCCTCAAATGTTGATACATCATCGAAGTTCACCAAGCTGTGCAGAAATGCAAGCGATCTGTAGACTGCACACTATCAGTGTAATACCAATTTGACCAAAGTCACTGCATAACCTACTGACAACAGAAGAAAGCTGATAAGAATGGGTTACAGTCATAATTCAACAGAGTCCTGTCGGCAATCTAACCTGAACCCAACAACATACAGGCCAATGCAATTTCTGGTTGTTATTTTGGAATGTGGAATATAGCCTATCTTGAGCCAAAACATTTTAGCAGGCAATATTTCGACCTTCTCAGACTTATCAGGGAGGTGGTTGTGGTTGTAATATTTATATTCATCATCTAGCATTCAGTGCAGTGGCCTGGATACAGATCATGCATAGCGTACTTTTATTCCCCTCTGCCATCTACTGGCCATGAAGAGACTGTGCAAGATCTACCTGCTGCGCCATTAGTGTTATTTCCATGTTTCTTAGGCCTGTAACAACTGAGTTCTCATGAGTTTCAGTTTCTGGACTTTTTTTGCCTATATTGGTATTTGAAGCCTGTGAATTATGAAAATAGTAGCCTAGCTTTGCAGCAATCATATTCAAATCGCGGACAGCTCTAATGTTTAGACAACATATCTATATAGGCTAGCCAAACACTAAACGCTGCGTGATAACAGCAGTCTATCGGTGATTTTATTTTGTTGTTTTTCTTATTTGTTAAGACTGTCTTTCTCAAGCACTCTATATGCAACATGTGCCCAAATTGTGAACTGTTTGGTGGAGAAAGATATATCAACTGTAATTACACAGCCATTCATTACAATTTCTGGCTCTTCTCCTCTCTAGACCTAGCCTACATGTCCCTTTTGACTAGATTGCTTCCTGTCTGTTCCTGAATGCTATATCAGACTTCAGTTACAATTAGAAACAATAGAGCCATCAGATTTTTCAAGCTTCTTTTTTTGTTAGGAATTCTGATATAGCCCTACTTATAGGCCCTAATAGTAATGCTAATACTACTAGCCTACTAGTTCTACTAGGCAAGGCTACTAATAATGGATTTATTATGATTAATGAATTATAGGCCATCTGATGCTTATTGGCTGACGGATGTCTATTCCAGACTATAATTTCATCATTTATTTCTCAAGGTCATAATGCCATATCTGAATTCAGAAAAACTGGGTTAATGACACTGTGCCGAAAATGATCATTTCAGACTTTAAACACAGATGTGAACACAACCTGAGAGGTTTGACGTCTGTGGGCGGGGACCCTTACTGTAATATAATTATCTTTGTGGAAAACCCTACACGTAATGTTGCTTCTGGCTGGACATGCGCGTAGGTGATCGAAATATGGCGGCCCAAGTCTGACGAAAACTATTGAGATCTGCCCATATTTCGACAAAAATAGCTAAGGTAAGTCTATATTTACAGTGTTTTGTGTTATCCCATACGATCGAATAATGACAAGGACCACATGTGACAGATTTTGGCGTTGAATGTGCCTAAACGAAAGGGGATTTTCACTAATAGGTCGTTTTTTGTCAACACTTCATACCAGTCGTAGCATACGATATTTCTGGGTTTGTGAGCCTTAACTACGGTCCGCTGCTGCTACCATCGGGCGTCCACTTTCACTACGCATTGAGTGAGATATCAGAGTTTAAATGTTGTTGGCTAGTTTTATTGCTACTTATTAAGATTTCGAGTAGGCTACGTGTTTACACAAGACATAGGCTAAGTTCTTAATCACATATAGGTTCGCGGATGCGGAAAAGGCTAACCCTACACATAATCTATCGGCATGTGTTCCAGGGTATTGGGTATTGGCTAATATTTGTTTACCCGGATGAGTAAGACTTCTTGTCACATATTAGTCACGTTCGAGGTGACTCATCCTCGATGTTAAATGTAAATTCTCTATCATTAGTTTTATTTGTAACGCAGCAATTTGTTTAAATCATGTCCATACTTGATTACATGCTGTCTGTTTCTAGCCTACACGTTTCCACACCAAATAGCCTAGCATGTAACATTGTTTTTAGAAAGCCGTTTAAAATGTAATCAGTTGTAGACCTAGATACATATGTTTCACAACTAGTTAAGATGATGCTTTTGAAGATGCTTCTGGAAGTTGCAACAGTGTGGAGCAACAATGTTTCTTTTTAGTGACGTGTAGATTCTGATTCGAAGACTCCAACCTGTAACTTGGCCTACATAAAAACAAACCAAATGTGCGAAGGGCGTGCGTATGTTATCAGTGTTATGTTTTAGGACTAATGACTGCATCATTGTTAATGCAGGCTTATTGGTTTTATCATCTACATGTACTTTTCCATTAGTTATCATTATTTTGAAAAGTGTTCACATTAAAGTTCCTAAACATATCTAACTAGAGGGATGCTTTTGGGAAACGTTGACTTTCCCCTTATTGGCTCTTGCATATGTAGGTACTCCTCCTTTGCGCCCTAAAACCTTTGCCTAAGCAGAACATCTTAATGTGCCATGTCTCTTGCGAATGTGGAAGATTCCCACTTAATTCCGCCTGAGCCCAGGGCATATCCACAGGGATGAGGCAGCCGCAGAGGAATGCATTTCTTTCTGACACTGAGCAGTGTATCCACAGGACGAGCAATGCTGTAGTGGAGTGGAGAATGAAAGTCCCTAGTTTAGTAGTTGAAAGGGGAAGCACCGCTTCCCAGATTCATTTGGTAATATGGTGTGTTCTATTTAGGTTAGCCTACATTATTTCCCAGATTGTTAACTGTGTGATACCTGCATGTTCTCTGGTAGTTCTATTTATTCCATGTATGAGTCTCTCTCTCTCTCTCTCTCTCTCTGTCTGTCTGTATGCGTGAAATACAAATTTAAACTTAAAATTCACTTGTAACGTGAGAAGAAGTTGAGGGCTTTAGACTTTTTTTTAAAGAAAAAAGTATGCAAAGCAATCAGTCTGTCATTATATACGTTGTTAAAATAATGTGTTCATTTGAGGATAGTCGTGTGTGTGTGTGTGTGTGAGAGAGAGAGAGTGAGGGTCCTTTTAGCATTTGTCTGGTTGGAAACGAGACATAGCTAGAGGTTGTCTTGGTATTCTGTAACCACAGCTGAAGCCCACCTTTGATGCTATCAGGCACCTGGTCTACCCTGAGCCGTTTGAGACTACACAGGTGACAGGCTTCCGTCTGCTGACTCTCATGGAGCATAATTTTTCAGTTTGGACAGGAGCAGAATGTCAGATCCATGCCATAGGGTTTGGATTAATGAAAAGGAAGTAGTTTAGTCACAAGTATGAAAGGGAAAAGGGAGTGTGCTTCGTATTAGGCCTGAATGAGATCCATCTGTAGAGCTGCGTAACACATTTGTTTTTTCTTTCTTTCTGCTCACTTCTTTCTTTTCTCCTGCACCTTCGCTCCCCAAAATTCTGAACTACCATTCCTAAAGCAGCGTTGTAGCAGACACTTGACAAGTTGTGGCTGTGACGTGGTTGTATAAGCTGAGTCAAATAGCTTCAAGGAGACCCTGAGAATCAACAATAGAGTAAAGGCTAAATATAGAGACAGCTACCTGTCCCATGATCCCTGCCCCCCTCCCCCCATCCCACACACTCCACAGGTTTACCTGCCTGAGTTAGTATCACCTTTATCTTTAGCTGTGAGCCGAAGAATTTGGGCTATGTGTGATGGCTCCAACACGGTGGGATTTTTATCATGCAAATCAGCTATTTTTCACAGAGGTCACCGAGTATTGTCAGTACAAAAAAAGAATGTTGCTACCTATCTCGAGTTCCTGCAGCCAACAGCTAGAGCAGCTAAAGGGCTACACTTTGGGAGCATCTTTAAAATCATGAGATCTATGTGAAGAATCGCCAGAGATTTCCTTTAATGCCATGGCATTCAACTTTGTATTCAGCTGTAGGGATGCTGCCTGCACGTAGTGTCCTGATAATGCCTCTTAGGCTGTCCCAGAGCATGGTGTGGACTGATGCCTCCTGGAGGCTGTCCACCCCGGTGGTCTCCCCACACTCTCCTGCCTCCAGTCTTTACCCTCAGAGGGTACGGTACTGGGGGGGGGGGGGGGGGGGGGGGGGTTGTGGTGAGCCCAGACCTCCCACATGACCCACTTCACTCGCAGACTGTCTCAGCAAATCAGCAGTGGTGTGAGGTCTAAGGACCAGGACTGCAGAAGCAGAACCCATAATTCCACACAGCTGGTTAGCTCCTCTGCCTGTTAAGTTGTTTATTTAGTTATTTATTTATTTTTACGTTAGGTGATTGATATTACATAATATTGCATTGACACTATTTTTCTTAATGTAGTCTTACCAACATTTTAAAACTGTTCACTGTTAATTTTTAACTATTGTATTGTTTTATTTGTAAGTCGCTTTGGACAAACGCGTCTGCTAAATCATATAACCATAACCGATACCTTTATCAGCTGACACAGAGGCACACAGTCAGGTAGGGGGACTGAGGGATGACAGTCAAGGGGCACGACAATGACGCTTTTCTAACACTCTCCTGGTTCCATCAAACTCCTCTCAGATTCCACTTCCCTCATTCAGACAAATGCGTTCATTGTCTCAAGCAGGGCTCAGTGCAACAGGTTGTTATTATTATAGAAGTTATCAGATAGTGGCGTTGCTCGGTGTTGACCTTCCACGCAGTGGCCTTTATTAGCTGCCCTGCTCCTGATCACATGAAAGCCGGTTCCCTGGACCAAGTGGAAAATGCTCCTGTCATACTACAGACCTATATGCCCCACACCAGCTGAATGAGACCTGAGTTCCTCTCTACACACTTCACACTTCAGCTACAGTGACAAACTGTGGTATGTCACAGGTCACACGTGTGTGGGAGTGAGATGTGTGTATGTGTTTTTCTTAATTCATGAACACTTGTCCCCTTCACAACTGTAGCCTACTACAAGGAACTGAAAGAGTGTGTGAGCATGAATAAGGGAGGATAAAGGGTGATTCCGCCTTTCCCTTCCCAAAGTTGTTTTGTGGGCATATGTCAGAACATAAGTGTGGTTTTCTTTCTATTTCTTTCTATTTCTATGTATCTCTGTTCAAATGGCTTTTACAGAAGCAAAAGACCCAGACAGAATTCCTGCACATATTAAAGCAGCCATGCCCAGATTAGAAACAGTCTGTGTTTCCTAGACCTCCCCTAAACTTCACCTTCCTCTCCGTATGAGAATGTTCCAGAGAACAAATATGGATATTAACATAGATTATTGTGCCAAGAATGGCCCATATTATTGCAGTGAAATTAACGTTTATGTCAGTGAGTTTTAAAAAAAAAAAAAAATTTTGGTGATGGGAGTTGGAAGGTCATGGAGGCATAACTGATTAATAGCTCCCTGCCTGTGTAGACATGACTTCAAAATAGGTCAATTCATGCAACTTCTGAAGCACTTAATGGTAGGTTGGGATGGGTGGGAGGGAGGGAGTGCTGTGTGTGTGTCATTTGCTGATCCAGTGAAACGTTTCCTCCCTCACCATTAAGCCCGCTACTCCTGCTAGCATCCCGCCTTTTTTTGTGGGAGCGGGGAGTTGGGGAGCCAGAGGTAGGAGGCCCACTGTAGTTATGAACGCTGTCTGGAGAGACTGGAAGGGAGCAGGAATTCTTTTCATGTTCAGCTGTCGACTAGTCTGGGACGTGAGGCCCTGGTACGTGGATCCTTCCCAGTAGGACTACGGATCGCTACAGACAGTCACAGATGATCAGACAGTCACTGGGAAACCAAGTTATTAGTAAGAGTGGTGGTGGAGGGGGGGGGGCATTAAAATTAAATAGGTAAATAAGGAAATGGAAATAGAATGGACTAATGATTGGTCTGAAAGTGGTAAGATCCTCTGATCTTATGAACACTGCAGACTGCCGCCAATTTGTTTTGCCAGCACTTGTGAGATCTCGTTCACAGATGTCCCACTCTCTTCTTTCTCCAACAGGTCTTTTGCTATCAGTAACATATTTCATGCCTGTTACAAAAACTATTTTCCTTAGCTTATCACTTGAAGGTTCTTTACCAGCCATTTCCATGTACTGAATCAGATGTGCTTAGTTTGTAACCTACATTTAAACCATACAAATTTGAAAATGGTTGTTAGTGTTAGCTATGCTTCCTTGTGCGTAGGTAGACATTTCTCCATAGTATATTATATTTTTAACTTTTAATTAATTGAATGTGTTAACTAGAATGTGGAAAAATAAACATAATTTGGTTGAATTATTTAGATTTGGATGATTAGCATTTGCCAAATGAATGCACATACATGTTGTTTGTCATTGTGAATCACTGTGTAAGTGCTATTGAAATTCATGTGCATGGTGAATGTGTTCCATTAGGACAAAAAATACCCAATCATTGGCAAGATTCCACATGCCGCCTTACTCCGTCAAATTAGCATTTCAATCAAAGGTGTCCTATTTGAAGGGACTCCTTTTGAAATAGTAAATGTCCCCTGTGTTCCTCCAGTTGTCACTTGTATCATTGATAGAGACAGATTTCTCTCTCTCTTTTTTTGCTTTTCTTTGTTCCTCTTATGACAGCTTGAGAGAAGCCCCTACCTCCTAGTCATAAGCAACATGAAAAGCAGCCGAGCTGTTTAGTGTCTGTAGTGCATAGGCCTATAATTTAAATCTGGAGGGGGGCCAGCCTGCTCGATATAAATTGAGTTTCTTCTGGTGATGTGAAAGACTGTATATCATTATGATTCTCAGCGCTCTCTCCCCTCGCCACTGCCGTCTGATGGTTCTACTCCAAAACTGGAGGTGAAAAAAGATGAAGGGGAAATTAAATGAGATGAAAATTAATAGAGATCCGTTAACGCACACTCTAATTTTTCTCCTCATCGACACGCTGTGGACAACCAGAATGATTTATTGCCGTCGCACATCTTAAGTGCATCATGGTAAATAAACTGGTCACGTTGTGCTCTATGAAATCAGCTCTGACTTCCTCTCCTGAAAAAAGAGGCATGCGATAGGCTTACTTGATGGTGACTCACTTCAGTATGCTTGACAGTGATGTGTCCACATTAGGTCATGTTTGCACCAAGCTTTGATGAAATCCCCCGTCTTACTATCCTTTTGCCTCACTTTCTGTTTCTTTCTCATACTGCCTGTTCTCGCTACATCACTTCCTCGCATAACACCAATAAACCGTTTTTTTTTTCTGGGCTCAAACGTTTTTTTCTCATCCTCTTCCTCCTGTTTCCTTTCTTCCTCTCAGGACTGTTTGGCGTTGAGGAGGTCGAGAAATCAGTCACACATCATCTGGGTTGTGCAGCCAATCAATGGTCAACATGGGCAGGACCCCGCTCAAAGGTAAGTGATTTTACATGAGCAAGGTCTACCTATGGATTTACCTGATGTGATGAAATTGTATGTTTAGACTATGTTTAGGCTCGTAGGAGTTGAATGGCGGCTGTTCTTTTTTTCAGATCAGAAAGAGAGTAAAAAGGAGAAACCGGGAAAGAGTACTCCTGCCGCGAGCCCTCCACCTGTTAAAGGTTGGTAGCCTGTGCGCTACATTTCTGCCTACTAAGTGCTAGGTGGTTTCTAAAAGCCCTGTGGATTAGGCAGTTGATTTGGCCCTACTTTATGTATGGACAATAGATACTTGTTCTCCCTGCTTGCCTCTCTTCCCTCCCTCCTCTGAGTCCCTCCATCCCAACCCACTCTGTCTTTTTTTTTTTAGCCCTTCAGAAGGGCTCTCCCTCTTCAGACTAGTTCTTTTGAAGGTCTCTATCTCCCTCTCTCTCTCTCCCTCTCTCTAGGGGGTTGCTTTGGCACTGTTGCCACAGGCTGTTTTTGGCCCTAAGACATTGCTCTCTGCCTCTAGTCAAAGCTCATAAAGAATAGAATATTGAACCAATGGTGAACTTTTCTTGGGGGCGCCCCCTGCTGTTTAAGAGTGTTGCTGCTTTTTGTGTGACGTTTTTTAAAAATGATCACCGTTAATAGAATGAGAAAAGCATCTGTGCATGTCTGAGTCATATATTTTGTTCTTACTGGTAGGTTTTTAGGGTTTCCTGGCATGTCAGTGTCACATCTCCCTCCTCGTTGCACATACTCTTACTTTCGTATGTTGTTGAGCTTCATAGTCACTGTGGTGAAAGCATAGGCCCTTGTGGGTGTGAGAAGTGGTATTTGAACAGGAACAGGTCTACTCGACTCAGCCAAGCCTCTCTCTGTCTTTCTCTCCCTGTCTTTCTCTCTCTCTCTTTCTCTCTCTCTCTCTCTCTCTCTCTCTCTCTCTCTCTCTCTCTCTCTCTCTCTCTCTCTCTCTCTCTCTCTCTCATTTCAGTCCCAGAGTCCTCCTTCACCTGGGAGGAGTACCTGAAGGAAACCAACTCCGTTCCAGCACCCCCAAGTTGCTTCAGACAGGTAAACAAAAGCCAGGTGGAAGGTAGAAATTAGTTTCACATGTGTGTTTGTTTTAGAGACTATAGTTCTGTGTCCGTGTGTGTGTCCTTTCATTTTAAACGTGAGATAATGGCTGCGGTGTCTCTGATGTATACTTAGCAGCTGAAAGTTCAGCCCACACATGCAGTGCCTTATAGAGATCCCTATTATTATAAGCGGCTGTATTTTCAAACACCTAGAGCAGGGGTGGGCAAACTGCGGGCCGGATCCGGCCCGCCAAGCACTTTCATCCGGCCCGCCGAGCATTTCATTTGGTTATCAGGCTGCTCACTATTTTTTTTCCTGCGAAAGAGACGACGTTGGTTAGCTTTACTGCAAACTGCTTTTCACTCTCCTTAGAGAACGTTTACAATGTCAATGTCAAAACATCATGTTAAATAGAGATAACATCATGATAAACTAAGTTAACTCTTAGTTATCTCCTTTGCAGCAGATCTAACGTGAACATTATGCGATCCATTTTATTGGGAACGCGTCTGCACTCACGAGCGGGAGAGAGAGCCGCAGGTTCCAGCTGGCTTGTCATTGTTGATTGATATCTCCTTCTTATAAGAAACTTTTAAAAGGAAATCATGAAGGCAACAGTAGTTCCCACTACTGACCATTTAAAAACTGTGAGAGGGCCCAGCCGTAGGTACAGCACTAGCCATAGCGGAGCAGGCAGAAGATCATTGAGAAATAAACGTGTTGTGCGGCCCGCCGGCCAATTTTCAAAACCCAATGTGGCCCTTGAGCCAAAAAGTTTGCCCACCCCTGACCTAGGGCCCGTCCCAATACCTCCCCTACCCCTAGATTTTTGCCCTAACCCTCGTTTTTGCGCGTGCACGTGTAGGGCTAGGGTGTCCCATTACTATAGGGAGCAAGGGGAAGTGCTATTTTGCCCTTAAAATCAACCCTCAAAACATAGCCAGGACCGATGCAGGCTTAAAACGAAGTGGGAGATGAAATTACCCTGGATACCGTGCGAGCTCAGAGAGCCGGCCAAATTTATCATATATTTTCGCAAATAAGCATATTAAAATTTCGGAATATGTTGGAATATGTTAGCTGGATGCACATCTGATGGACTGTTGAGTTTTGAACACTAATGTTAGAAAATATCTCACGAAGCTATCTGACGATGTTCATGATATCTGCTGAGTGCTTTGAGAGAGTCTGCCCATTAAATAACGTTATATATCTGATCTGGGTAGTTTCGTCAATATTTAAGGTGGGTGTTCTGGCGTTCACATGAACACGAATATCTTTGTTGATTAACTAGACGTAGATAAACCAGCACAGCCCACACAACAACGATCGCTGGAATGGGCATGTTCCTGAATGAAAATAGTAGCAGGCTACTACCGGTAGACACGTCGGCGCTGCGTGTGAGCACGTTCGCTACGCTAATTTGCATTTAGTGGTGTCCCAATTTATAGGGAAAGATCTTCACCTCCACTTCCCTTGTCGAGGGGGCTTTAATGTTGAGGGCAATCAAAACCAAGTGGAAGTTTTAAGGGGGGAGAAATGGGACGGGCCCCTAGAGTTTACCTAGAATTCCTGTGGTGCATATTTAGCCATTCAACTACATGTCTTCTCAAAACATGGCAGAAATAGGTATCCATTATCACCTAAAAAAATCACCTAAAGCAATTGATCCCAGTAGAGAAAACAAAATGCCCCCCCCAACCCACCCACCTGTTCATTGCCTCTATTTACCTCTAAGCAGATTTCTTGACATTTTGTAATAATTATAAAATAAGAGCTGTAGACATACTGGACATTTACATCTACTCTGAACGTCCATAAACATATTGTATTTGGTTCTGTGTCCCTGTAGTCCAGGATTCCCCCGAGTAATGACTTCAAGGCGGGCATGAAGCTGGAGGCGCGCGACCCGCGCAACTCCACCTCCGTCTGCATCGCCACGGTGATGGGCATGACGGGCACGCGGCTCCGTCTGCGCCTGGACGGCAGCGACAACACCAACGACTTCTGGCGCCTGGTGGACTCGTCCGACATCCAGCCCATCGGCACCTGCGAGAAGAACGGCGACATGCTGCAGCCGCCACTCGGTAGGAGGCCAGCGGTGTGCTGTGTTCACAGGCCCCTGTGGGTGCTACGATGTGAACTCAGAGTTTGGGTGGGAAGTTGCTGTAGATGTGGGTGTTGTTTTGGGCAACTTCCTCATTAAATGAATGTATCACCGGTACTTGTCTCAGTTTCCTTTGTTGAAGTTTGAATAGCTCTTTTGTGTGATGGTCACGTTTTAGCTTCCTGTTGATAGTGTTTCCTTTGTATCAGTATTTATACAGCTCTTATAGTACATTACATCCAGTATTATATGTCCTGACATAACTAAACATCAGGGAGCATTGTTTTTTGTGTTTTTATGAATCAAAATAACTGTGAATGTAATGACTGTTCCTTGTTCCCTGATCTAATTGATGAACTGTGTGGTTCTGACAGGATTCAGAATGAATGCCTCTTCATGGCCCATGTTCCTCCTAAGAACCTTAAATGGAGCAGAGATGGCTCCAGCCACAGCCTTCAAAAAGGTAAGCACATGCATCCATACCCGCCTTAAATGCTGATTGGGTCTGAATATGTATGTTGTGATCAGACTGATCACATGAACTGCGTATGTATGACACGCCAATGACCACTAGCGTGTTATCTAACGCATAATAGCATTTTGGCGTGTTTACTGTGTCAACGTCATAACCTAACGATAAACCTAACCGTAACCCTAACCCTAGAGGGCGCCATATACTTGGCGTTAATATACACGCGGAAGTGAGACAATATGTGGCGTGTATGTTTACCTCAAAATGCGTGCAGATAACACGCCAATTGGCTATTTTTGAAGTGGCGTGTATATCTACGCAATACCAGGATGGCAGGTTGGTTGTGATCCATTATGCCCTCACATACACACGATAGTTTGGGTGAACCTTTAAAACCCTGAATGGGTCTCTCAAAGTCAAAGTTGTCTTTATTATCCCAAAAAAGGGAAATTCAGGTGGTCAAGGTGCAGAGATACACACATTAAATAGATAAATACACAAGTAATTTTATTCTCCTTTGTAGCATCCTTTCCTTGCCGCGCTGGCTTACTTGGAACTTATTGTGTAGTGGATGAGTAGGGTTGGTGAGGATGCGCTCAGCCTTGCTCAAAATAAGATATTTACACAACTGAGCAGCTGACATCTGATGGCACCCAATGACTTTACTAGGCATCTTAATCATGCGCTGCAGCTTGCAGAGGCGTATCAAGCGTTTTAAAACTGGGGGGATTCTGGGATGGGGAAGTATTTTCTGAGAGGGGGTGTGGACGATATTGGCGGGTGTCCGGGAACATTTTGAAATTCTGGTTGCTAAACACACCATTTTAATGCAGTTTGGGAGGGACAGAACAGAACAAGCAGTGCCCTCTTCTGTGTGGCTCATGTGACATGTAGGCCTACATTATCTACCTCCTATGACTTCACTGCTTGACACTACCCTACATTTTCTCAATGAAGAAAACATTTCAGAAATTGTTTTGTACAAATGGGTTAGCACAACCATAGCTTTAGGTGAACGGAGATGCAGATCATCTCACTAATTAATTTATTTGTGCAAGCCCATGGTCTGCGTTCACTGCAGCGAGACAAGTGGATGTTTTTGAAGCTGTTACCGCAATAGGCTATTTGCTATGATATAGGCTACCTCTGTTAGGCTACAATAAGTTGCCTAACAGACAGCAGCTTAATTTCGAGGTATCACTGGGCTATTAATGCATAAGCCTAGCCTAACTATAATATCTATTAAGTATGTAATGTAATTGTTTATGTAATGTAAAAGACACAGAATAATGACAGAACTGTAAGATCAAATTCAAAAATGTTTGAAGTCTACCCAAAGCATGTTTGCAAACGTATGCAAAGGGAATATAAATAAATTGCTTTTGCATACCAGCTTTATTAATGTCAATTCAGACTGGGATTTAGGCTATGCAGTGGCTATGCTGTTTCCATGGATAGTTACAGGAACCTCGTCTGTTGTTTTAAATATTGTTGCTTCTAGCCCATGTTAGCAGCAGGTTTGATATTCGCCGGATATTCGTCTTCGATTTAGCCTACCCCGCATTCATCTCCAGTGTTAAGTTTCACTTGCGCAGAGACGCACACACATTGCATGAGCGCTCATACCAATTGTAGGCTATGCCTCTATAGTTGATGACACCAAATTAAGAAGTATTTCCTGATTGGGGAAACATTTAGTTTATTTTTTCTTTCAGTCTGCGGTTCCGTAATACCATTTAATCTTGCTGCAAATGATCAGACACCGGCATAATTTAACTTCGCGCCTCCGCGGACCAGTGATCTTCTTGTCGAGGAAGCCTGTAGTTTGAGAAAAGCTGCAGATCATAGACAGAGAAAGCATATGCTCTGAGAACAGAACGCAGTTCCGTGTCAAGTGTAGCCTAGGGCCTGTCTACACAGAAACAACAAGTGGCTTGGTGCGCGCACCTGTGCTTTCAACGTCATTGACTCCCTGCATTTCTACATTTTCTTGACAAAAAGTTGAGGAGGGGGGGGGGGGGTAAAATTGTGTTTCAGCAAAAGTGGTCAAGGTGCAGAGATACACACATTAAATAGATAAATACACAAGTAATTTTATTCTCCTTTGTAGCATCCTTTCCTTGCCGCGCTGGCTTACTTGGAACTTATTGTGTAGTGGATGAGTAGGGTTGGTGAGGATGCGCTCAGCCTTGCTCAAAATAAGATATTTACACAACTGAGCAGCTGACATCTGATGGCACCCAATGACTTTACTAGGCATCTTAATCATGCGCTGCAGCTTGCAGAAGTGGGGATGTTATAACACCCATAAGCCTCACACTTGCAACGCCCCTGGCAGCTTGTCCTGATCTTGCTTGCGCATGTTATCAAAAACACAAATCAAACCAAAGGACAGGATACTCTGGGTAACGGCTTTATAAAACAGCTGGGTCATTCTGTGTCAAATCAGATAGAATCCAGGAAAATGGTGGCTGCACCATCTCAAATTTTGCTCAAAGTTTGTTCACATAATGTTTGGGTCCCAGAACTTAGACCTGTAAAATATTTTTGTTCCATTCCAACGTTTTCGTACATTTTTTCACCCTTGACTTTCATCAATTTTACACTCAAAAACGTCTCATCATGGAGGCCATGTTTGGACATTAATATCTATAAAAGCTTTACTCCTAGCCTGCCCAATCTTTGTAAGATGGAAGACAAACATGTTCTCAGTATGAATGGACCATTAAAAGTTTGTACTGCATGCCCATTAGTTTTAAGGCCCTAGATTTGGAACAAAATGCAAAATTGGTGATATTGAGGGTCTTTGGGGGGGTCATTTTTTGTACTCACATGGCATCAGTCAGTATTTAGTCTGCAAATACTTTATCAATGTCGAGCCAATATTCGGTCTCCGTAACAAATGCACATGCAGATATTAAGCATAAAACGAGGTGTGATTGCATATTTTGGTCATTTTCATAGCACTGAACTGGAACGTGGGGTAGGTAGTAGGAACATGAAAATCAATGTGGGAATACCTCAGTTTATAGTCATTCCATGTACAAAGTGTCAATGATGTACCATGTTTCCTTTATAGATAGCTTGGTTACATTGTATACCTATGCGTTTTCAATCTTGTCCCTGAGGTAAAACAATGATTTTGACTCTATTCCTTTTTCTATGATACAACATTGGCACTTTGTACACTAAATGCCTATACACTGAGATACTACCACTTTTCATGTGCCTACTAGCTACCCCACATATCATTTTATTTTTCTGAAAATTAGCGAAAATCACCTTGTTTAATACTTAAAATCTTCAAGCCTATTATACATGGAGAGCTCAAATATTGGCACTTAACAAACATTTAATACAATATTGTATTTAAATAAAAAATAAATAAAGATTTATGCCAAATGCATACAAATTTTTTTTTTTAGTACCCATAATATCCCTCTTTTTGCACTTTTTCCCCCAAATCTTAGGCCTTGTAGAAATGGGCATGCCCTGCAAAATTTTATTGGTTCAGTCATACATACTGTTCATACATAAGTACAACATGTTTGTTTTTCACCCTACAAAGTTTGGGCTCGCTATGAATAGTACTTTTTTTTAATGATAATAATGGCCAAACATTGCTTCCCAGATAATGTGATTTTCAGGCTGTAAAACTGAAGTAATTTCAAGGGCTGAAAATAATGTGAAAACATAGGATTTGAACTGATTTGACAGGCCTTGGTTTTGGGACCCATTCTTGATATAGACAAGATTTGAATAAAATCTGAGACCGTGCAGCAACAACCTTATCTGATTCGACACGGAATGACCCAGCTGCAAGACATAAAGGTCAACATTTAGAACGGTTCAGTTTCCTCAGGAAAAACATTCGTTGTTGCAGCTTTTTAACCTTGGCAGTACAACATTTATCAAACTTCAACTGATTATCAATTTCAGTTCCTAAGTATTTGTAAGTGTTAACTCTCTCTATGGCTGTGTACGTGTATGGGTCTCTATGTATCTAGTGTCTTTTGCCAGTCGATGTTTAAGTATTCTGTGCCGCAACGTTCACCTGGGAATCTCTGGGTTCGCAGGAACCTCCAAAGCCGACCCAAAATGGCTTTAAGGCCGGGATGAAACTGGAAGCTGTGGACAAGAAGAACCCCTATCTTATCTGCCCGGCCACTATCGGGGAGGTCAAGGGAGAGGAGGTCTTCATCATGTTCGATGGGTGGCGTGGCGCTTTCGACTACTGGTGCCGGTACGACTCGCGAGACATTTTCCCTGTTGGATGGTGCACACTCACAAAACACAGTCTGCAACCGCCTGGCAATAGTGGTAAGTGTCCACCAGGGGGCGATAGGCGTCCATATCATTTTTCTAACATCTGTATCAGAAGCATTGCTGTGCCTTCAAATGGAATTCCTGGGGTGTGTGCAATTCAATGGTGACAGTAATTGCACTGTTATTACAGGCGCTGGGGTAATTATCATAACTGTTACTACCGTTATCATTTTACGATCAGCGAGATCGTTCTGCCTCTTTGGCGTATAATTTTGGTTTGGACTAGGTACTGTGTACAAAACCAGAACACTCCTCACATAGTTGTAATGCATAATAGTCATACTTTTTAGCCCAAAGAACATACCATGGAGTCGTGTCATGCTGTACATTTGGTAGGGCTTTTTCAGACAGCTATTGTGGAGGTATTTGTGTAGTTGTTTATAATGAGGCACTTATTTAAATGCTGATGCTCTGAGCTCATGGTTCTGACAAAAACAGGCCTTTACCTTCCAGTGATTTGCAATATCTGCTATCGTCTTTATGGTGTGCATAGCGTATTGCTACAGTGCTCTTAGTTTGAAAATGCAAGACCAATGTGAGAATTGGATATCATGGAATTGATATCAACCGTAGTACAGTAATAGAGTGTGTTGCTATTTAGATATCCCTTCCCAAAGGTTTCTGTGAAGACACATACTGAGATGTTGCATTCCTTGTGCTGATATTTAGAGGGTGAGACCTGGAAGCAGAAGTGGCCATTTCATGTAATTGCATACCTATGCTCTCCATGGCTTAATGGATCTTCTCCCTAACTCCAAAGGCACAAGCTACCTTTTCCTCATCAGGTTTTTGCCCCGGCTGCTTAAAGTGCACATAAAATGGAATAGCACAGTATATCACACTTGCATGTGTGACAAGATGCCTTTGTGAGGCGCAACCCAAGGCAAATAAACGTGATGCTTTTATGGCCGCTTGGTGCCATGAGTGCCTTGGCCGTACTTCAGCCAGCCCCTGGGCCTCGGCAAGGCCGTTATAATTCACTTGCTTACTCCCTTTTTTGTTTATTTATGAAATGTGGCACATTATAAGAATATTTAGAATGTGTTATGTATGGTCTCTGATATTTCATTATTATTTGCATCAGTTGTGAGAGCCTTGTAATTTAGCTCAGGAGTTTGGTGGACACTCCTAGATGGTTTCTGTCATTGGTTGATGGTGTGTTTTGGTGTTGCGTGATAGCCACTCGCTGTGCTCAGTGGAATGTGGCTGTTTGGGTTAAATATGGCCATCACGGCTCCTCAGTGTGTATACATAAGCCTGGCTCCCTCATGGCCACCACTGTCTGGGGTGGCCTCAGCAGGAATCTGAGGCACAGAGGACAGAATGAGGCAGAGCCGCGACATGGCCGCCACCGCCACCGCCGCCACCTCATCAAATGGATCACTCCCCATTAAACTGCAATTAGATCCTAATTAGCTGGCATTAGCTCCTGTGCCAAAGCTGGTGGGGCTCCAAAAGGGGGGAGTCACCTTTGCACACACATACATACACACACATTCATTCATACACACACACACACACACACACCAGACACCCTGTTTGAAGTGGGTGAGTCTGTTTTCCCCTTCCATGAATGAACCTTTATTATTTATATACACCTTTATTGACCAAAAACTTGGAGAAGAATCAAGAAAAAGCAACCGTTTTGTCTCAAAGAACAAAATAGAAAAAGAAAAACCACAGACATTCATGGACCTTATGGATTCCCTGTCCGTAGCCTGGGGCCAGACGTCATGCAGAGCTTTTGAGAGCTGTAAACGGAGGGGTGTGCTCCTTGTCATTCTGAGTGAGATGACCTCCAGAACGAGGAGACAGCCAACAGGGCAAACCATAGCCGAGAGGAGAGAGAGATTTACATCCATGCTTGCTTGTGTCAACCACACTCTAAAGTGTATTAATTGCTATGACAGCACAGATAAATAAAAGGCTACAGTGGGCTATGTGTTGATGTCTGTGCGGGTCTGTACATATGTGATGTGGCCCTATCTGTTTATGCTGATGTCCTGTATTACTTCAGTAAATCAAAGCATACTTCTCATGATGGCAAATAAAAGGTTGCGTTTAGGGAAATAGTGTAACAAAATAATGTGTAGGTTAAAATTTCATAGTGCAGTTCGCTCGTATTTCAGTGTGAATCTCGTGGGTCCTTAGGGAAGTTGTTAGAAAGGTTGAGTTACGAGACCTTCCTTCGTTAGGGGACTGGGACAGGAAAATAATGAAAAATCACTCAGATTGTCCAACCTTACAAGAGCTGTAAGGTCTACACCGTGCACACATTTCTCTAATGCGCTTACTATGGAGGGGTGAACTAGCCATTGCCGGCGTCTTGAGCTCACTTTTCATTATGTACAGAAAACCCCCAGTCTTGCTACGTCAAGCCCCCTTTGCGACATTCATATGCTTTCCCTCACACGAGAATTCACTCGCGCTGCTCTGTCTCCTGTTTGCGAACGGAGATTCCGTATAGTGCCAAGTCGAACCGAGGACGGTAATCTTGTGCGTTTTTAAATCAGAACATAACGTGCGATTATAGGACATATATCTGAGGGTGTCTCCGAAAGCGTTTTTAAAAAATGATGCCACGCTGTTGATGCTTTTAAAATCGCTTTGTTTTGCCTTTCCGCGGTGAGTTTCCCGGCTTTTGTGCCGTTTCTATTTTTGGCGTAGTAGTCCCTTTTACGCATTGTGCAGAACGGAAGAGGTTTTGTAAAAGCGGCCTCTAAAAATATGAAACCGATCTATTTATCAGTGCTTGTAATTCATAAAGTGCTTAAATTGAACATGTCTCCTTTAATTACAGTAGTAAACGCCAGAGTGAGCTACACACTTGATTACTGTACCACTTGGGCGAGTCCTTATGTATTGTGTCAGCGTCTAATATTGGCTTGCATGGCGAATATTGTGCTATTTTAGTGTTTGAAAACAAACTGCGATTACATGACATTCATTCATTTCAACATTGTACTAATTTTGAATATTTTAATACTTCATATGATTGTCATCATTTAAATGAGCAGTTTATATTAGTAAAATGATTGCAGTGCATATAAATTTATATTCAGTTTTCTATTAAATTTTGAGTAGATGCTCAGTAGGTAGACAATGGCATTATGTTCAGGTAAGGTGGAACACATACACATTGTGTTGTATGTGTCTAAAATTAGTCAGTTGAATTGCATTTTAGGCAATGTAATGTTTTTTTTTTATTGGGTCCTTAAAAAGTTATTGCAAAATTTAATAGCCTGTACTTTTTAAACCACTGTACCAGTCTCCCTATGAAAAGACGTTGGATTAGGGAAACAGTAGCCATGCCATTCTCGACCATGAGCGCAAACAAGCTGTACTTCGGTGTAATGACATGTTTATTGCCACCTCTGTCCTGGTTATTCTCTCCTCTTTTCCATCTCTCTTATCCTCTCATTCTCTCCTATCTTCTCTCTCTTTCTCTCCCCCTCCCTCCCTCTCTCATTCTCTCCCTCTCCCTCTCTGTTTCTCTCTTTCTTTCTTTCTCTTTCTCTCTCTTTCTGTCTTGCACTGTTTTATATATACTCTCTCTCACACACACACACACACACACACACACACACACACACACACACACACACACACACACACACACACACACACTGTCTCTCAAACCACAGACACACCACACACTCCTCTCCCACTACAGGGCACTGGGTCATAAGGAAGTGAAGTCACGTCATTATGATCAGTCCCATATGCTCCATGCACTGGGCTGAAGGAACCATGAAAATAGGTTCAAATGTGCTCCATTAAATCCAGGTCTCTGTGGCAGCTCTGATGTCATTTTAAATAGACAGATGTACATTGTCGGAGTCCATACTGTATATAAAAACTAACCATAATTAAACATAAGGAGACTTAATTTTCTTGACTCCAGTGTGTGCGTGTGTGTGTGTGTGTGTGTGTGTGTGTGTGTGTGTGTGTGTGTGTAAATATTTGAGCCAAAACTATATTTGTCCACCCTCACTGTATTCTACTGTCTCATTTTCTCTTTTTCTCTGTGTATGTCTTTCATGCTCTCTGTCTCTCTTCCCACTCATTTGCTGATATTGCCCCCCCTGTCAAACAAAACTCCCCTCTGTTCCATGCCTGCTTCTGGTTCCCACCCCACCCATCCACCCCCACACCTCCTGCGCCGCCGTGCCCATTCTACTGACCTATCTGCCGCTCTCCAGAAGTTCAAAGGACTGTCATTCTCAAATCTCCCCCTCAAAAGAGCGCTGAAAGGCACGCTCAGTCTGTCAGCCCCCGGAAGCCCTCCATTTTATAGCCCTGCTTGCGTCCAGCCGCCGAGTCTTGTGCGAGATGGGGAGATGTTTATCTGCTAATTATGTCAATTGCATGCACACACACACACACACACACACACACACACACACACACACACACACACAAGCGCACTGTGCAGCTCCATAGTGTGGGGACACTTGGGACAAAGACAGGAGTTTTTTTTTTTTTTTTTTACTCGCAGAGCCCATTTCTCAAAGCTGCCTTTTCACCCGGCTCATTAAAAACCTCCATGTAATCACTGCATCGTGTGAGTGGCAGCTATCTGATACTGTGCCAGTGGAGGGCTTTGGGTTTAGGCTTGCACTCAGACAGAGGAGATTTCATTGAAATTAAGGGGGCTTTATTTGACCGGGTGCTGGAGTCGGCGGCGACGTTGAAGTTTAAATTGCATTTCTGTTTAATGTTGCTTGAAGGGTAATGAAAGGTTCCCTCAACTATCAGCTCTCTGTTCTAGACCTACTACTTAAGTTGCTTAAAGATTATTACCGTTAAATCGAAACTCATGTGATGTGTTAGGAGAGTGCAGTCAGTCCTTCTCAGGTTTCTAACCATGAAATTGTGAATTTGTGTTTTTATTTTCAAATTATAAGTATACATGCCACCACACATCATAATTATATGGTATGATTGCAATGCAGTCATCATAACATGGGGAAAAAGTGAAAGAATTAAGGAAAAAGATCATGAGCTTTTCATCATGGTCAGACTGTATAATTACAAAAATTTGAAATGCTAATGTTTTTTTTTTTGATGGGTAATATCTTGTATGTCTTTGTCACAGTGACCCCTCAAAAGCAGCCCATCCCCTCTGCATCACCCGCCAAGCCACCTCGCCGCTCCATGCAGACGTCTCTGTACCGGCTGCCCAACCCGCTGCCACCCTTGCCAGTGCGCAAGGGGGTGCGCGGGCGCCGGCCCAAGAGCGAGACCATCGCCCTGCTGAAGGCAGTAGCCGCTGCCGCTGCGGCACAGAATGGACAGCAGGATGGGGACATCAAAATCCCCATCACCCCTCAGCTGGCGCCACGACCCCATAAAAAGAGAGGCCCCAAGCCGGGCAGCAAGGTGAGGAACTCCTGACATCAGCTGGGATTATGGCTGTAGTTGAAGCTGACTGATATTTAGCAGACGCTTTTATTCAAAGCGAATCTGACCTGCAACCCGGGTCAACAGATTGCCACAGCCGCAGTTACACACTGCTTAATTTGGATATGTGTGGTTAGATGCAGAGGACAGATTTCCTTCAGTACAAGTAAAGTAGCTTAATTCAACTTAACTTAATTTCCCATCATTCAGTAGGTGATTAGTAGTGTGGAGTAAATAAGTTTGTTGCCAATTAGCACAAACCTTGGGCATTCTTTTGTAGGTCTGAACTTGAATCAGTTGAGGGTATTAAATTGTAATGAATGAATTTATGTAGTCATTGGTATATGTGTGTTGCAGCGGAAGCCCAAGATCCTCCACACCACCTTGTCGACGTCCACAGCTGATTCCAGGTTCCCTGGTGGTCCGATGTCCCAGGATGGACTGAACCTGGGGTCAGGGCCTTCCGTGGTCTCCACAGGTAAAGCCCTGTCTGGCTCTTAGTCTTAGAAATGATGAGACATGTATCCATCGAAGAGAACCATAATACTCGCCCACCATTTACATCAAATGAACTCTTTCACAGCGTCGTCTTTCTTCTTATAAAATTGAACATGTGTTGATGTCTGCATAACCACAAGAACAGTCACACATTCACTTGCCAAATATTCACACACATACACTCACACTCACAATCACACTCACACTCACACTCACACTCACTCTCACTCGTTGCACACACTTAATGAATATCCTGCGTGTTGGTGACCCATGACTGAGCTGGCCTTCCTCTCCTCTTGTCACAGTGTGCGTGTACGTCAACAAGCACGGCAACTGCGGATCGCACCTGGACAGGAAGCAGGTCCAGCGGCTGCCTGACCACTTCGGGCCCGGCCCGGTCAACGTGATCATGCAGCAGGCGGTGCAGGCGTGCGTGGACTGCGCCTACCAGCCCAAAGTGCTGCTGGGATGCCTGCAGGGCCACTCGGACGGAGAGGAGGTGGTCAAAGGTAACGTAACCCGAAACAGGAAGGGATGGTGTGTCGAAGGGGTCAGTAATACAGTTTTTTTTAGCGGATAAAAATAGCAGGGTGGTTTTGTGCTGTGAAGCTGTTATATTCTGCTTTCACACTGCAGAGGCACATTCTCCCCAGAGAGAGAGAGAGAGAGAAAGAGAGAAAGAGAGAGATAGAGAGAGAGAGAGAAAGAAAAATAAATGTCTTATGACCTTATGTCTTCACCCACTGACTAAAGCAGATTTAGCCTCATGAATGACTCAGCCGAGTTGTAGACTGTGGTTTCAGAATTATACAGCAAATTTTAAGAGTATTTTTGGAAGCCTCCCAAGACCAGTCAATGACGTTGACTTTTCTTATTCTCAAACATTGAGCCTCTTTTTAACTCTTTACACTTGCAGTTTGCTTGGTGACTGATATTGGCTTACATGCCAAGTTGTCTAATTTCCCTCACTTTTTTCTCACACTTTTTAAAAATTATTTTAAAACATTTAAATGTTATAATAATGTGTCTATGTTTTTTTTTTTTTGTGTGTGTGTGTGTCCCCTTCAGTTAGGACAGACGGAGGCACCCGCACTGTGAAGCTGCCCACGGCCTCTAGCGCCTCCTATGTGCTGCGCTTCCTGGAGATGGTTTGCCGCCACCTGCAGTGTGACAACCTCTTCAGCAGCCAGCCCTTCAACCCCTACGCAGCCGCCGCCTACGACCGCAGCAAGTCAGGTACTACCGCAGCAGTCTGCTGTCCAGTTCATGAGCAAGTGGACAGGCAGACCCAAAGAAGAGTCGTAAATGGTACCGATCCAGTTCTGATCTCAAATGGCTTCAATAGACCGCTATAGATGGCCAGCTTCATAAAAGAAACCATTTGTGGTTCAAGTGATATGGGACCCAGTAGTAGTTTCTGGGCCAAACATGTGGATAGATGTTGTTCCTGTTGTAGTTCCGATAGTCCTTCTAGTTCTTGTTTGGCTGACAAAGTATCTGCTCCCAGTGAAGCGACAGGCTATGTTGAACTGTTTGCCCTCACAAAGCTGTAATTGGTATTAATCCCAGTTGTAAGTGGCCCTTGTAAGTGATAGGACATTGTATCTGAGTAAAGTAAAAGTCCAGTATTTAGCAGATGTTTTTATCCTAAAGGACTAAAGATATTTGTAATGGTCAGGTATCAAACTTGGTCTCCTGCATTCTAAGCGGTCACACACACTCATATACTGTACCTCTCCCCCTTGCAGTCAAAGAGGAGATGTCTGAGGCGCCGTCGTTAAACCGGCCCGGCAAGCGCATCTCCAGAGACTCCCCTCCCTACGCAGCTCCTCTCTCCCCCAAGCTACTGCGCACAGAGGCCCACCCATCAGAAGGTACCCTTAGCACCACAGCTGCTATCTGACCATACATCTGTATGACCACACATACCCCCAGTGTGAATTATGACTACATACTGTAAGTCTTTCTTTGAACAGACAGCAAGCCAATTAGTGCATTTATAAGCAACTTGGAAGTGGGGAAAGCCCTACTCTTGAGTGTGAATGTCACTCTGAATGTTTGTAAAATTTGAACATCCCACTTTGAAGTTGGAACTCTTTAAAAGCTCCCAGGAGAACATTTTGACATCATTAGACATAGTGAAAAATGAAAAATGCACTTGTTCACAAATAAGTCACTTCATTGTTTATTGACGGTATACTCATAAGCACAGGTGATTGATGTTAAACAGTACTTCCCAGTTTACTTTTGTGTAACTACGTGATGTTAGCCTTCTGGCTAGCTAGCCTACGAACATTACCAACGTTACCAGTTTGTTGTTGTCAAGTGAATGCTCTCAACTCATAAGTGGGAAGTTCTGAAATTGGACCTTTGTGACTTCCCAATTGCATGAACGCACCATAAGTCATGACCAGACAGTTGCATTATGATGCCTTTTCACAAACCGCATGACCACAAACCGCTCCTCTATGATTCCAGACAATCAATGACCTGACAGATCCTCTTTGACTTCCACCTTTCTATGACCACAAGCAGTTTCTCAATGACATCATACAGCTCCCTCCCAGACCTCTTAAGGGTTTGTGGTCATCATTGTGGCCAAAAGGGACTACATTTTAGTGGGAAGTACAATCCACAAATGCAGAAAATCTTTGAGTTTGTGTGAATTTTGCAAAAACCCTGCATGTCTATGACAACGCCTCCCCTTGGAACAGCTGCAGTCATAGACTGCCCATGGTCTATTGGCAGGTCCTCTATGACTTCAGTTCCACTTGACTGTTGACAATTCCTCCATGACCACCTTAGCTCCCCTGTAACCACAGACTTCTCTATGACCACTGACAACCTCTCTATGACAACTGCTCCTTTATGACCAGCGCTTTTATGACTATAGCTCCTATGATGACACCAATTCTCTAGAATGGCACAGATTCTCTAGAACAGAACAAATTCTCTAGAACAGTATTGGGTTAAGTGATGATGCAATACTAGGATGATAAATCACTTTCCGGGTCCAACGGCTATCAGAGCCACTCGTTTTTCTTTATAGACGGTAAATTCAGAGTAGCCTTTAAGAACATTGTCATCATACTACTCACTTGTTGCCTCAACCAAATTAATAAAATCCTATTTTTCACGGAAGCCTAGACGTTACCCTTGATTGTATCATCTGGCTGCACAGCTACAGTAATTACTCTGTTAAAGTTAAGCAATTTTGTGTTACTCTTACTAAAACGGAGATGATGTTGACAAGGTGTACAAGTTGCGAAAACCGGCTGGTTGCGCTAGTAAATGTTTTTTGACAAAAAAGCTATTTAACCTGTGATGTTGGACATCTATTTCTCTATGTCAACAACTCTTCTGTGACCATGTACTGTACATCTGATTTATGACCAGACAGTTCCACTGTGACTACATAAACATCCCCAGTGATCATAGACAGGGTTTCAATGACTACAATCAGCCCATCTATGACTAAAGGCAGTTCCTCTATGACCAGACAACTCTTCTATGACTACACTGTATCGCCTCTATGAATACAGATATCTTCCCTGAGACCCCCAGACATCCTCTTCTATGACTACAGGCAGATTCTCTGTGACTGTTATAAAGAAGCATTCATCTATTGTGAAACTGTGTTACCAGAGACTTTCTAATGAGGAGACACAGCACTCAAATAAATCCTCCATGGAAATGCATGGGGTTAGTTCATAAAGGCAGTATGACAGTTGTCTAAACATATCCCGCCCCTTCTGCGGCAAAAGTTTGACATGTGAATACATCGTGCCAATCATGTGGTGTGTTGTGAATACATCGTGCCAATCATGTGTTGTGATCTCGTCGCTGGAGTGATGTTTGTGTCATGAAGCCTTGCGCACACGCAGTTCTGGCCGAAATAGATGCTTGATAAGTGCCCAAAAAGCGTTGGAATATGGCAGCCGAGGGACTTGCCTAAAAGGACTTTGGCGTTATTGTGTTCCAAATCTTTACCTCTCTCTCTCTCTCTCTCTCTCTCTCTCTCTCTCTCTCTCTCTCTCTCTCTCTCTCTCTCTCTCTCTCTCTCTCTCTCCAGCAGAGACTCTGCCGCATGAGGAGAACGGCCTCCTGAAGGAGCAGCGTTTCATGGACTCGGCCTCCAACTCCATGACTCCTCGCCCACAGACACTGCGCAGCTCCTCGGAGTACCACCCCCCGTCCAGCAGCCCCTACTACCCTGGCCCGCCCCTGCGCCGACACTCGTCCAACCCCCCTGACCTCACGTCAGCGCGCACCCACAGACGAGTGGAGGGTAAGGCCCACCACGTCTCACCACAGCTCTCCACCAGCACTGACTATTTTACGTCTAATCCAATGAGCCAATTAAAGCCATGACTGCATTGTTGAGGGCTGATGTGATTGAAGACATGTGCACTGCAGTGTACTACCCAGTTGTAAACATTGTAATTAGACATCACCATCAGAAATAATATGGTTGATGGACTGGGTGTGTGGATTAGATGCCCCACCCAGTTAGGCGGGGATCACATTAGCCAGCGGCAAACGTCGCGCAACGCTCTGACCATAATAAGTTTTATCTAGTTCCTAAACAACACAAACGGTTTGTCAATTAAATACGCTCATGTTGCGCTTTGAAATTTGAACCAAGTTCAACGCTCAGCTTGTTCAACGCTAGCGTTACGCCAGCGTTGCCACCGTTGCGCTGCTGAACGATAGAGAACAATAGGAAACCTGCTGCTTGCCGCTGGCTAATGTGATCCCCGCCTTAATGTGTCTTTTGTGTTGTCCTTACCACAAAACAGAGTGATGTAAATACTGTGTATCTATTGTCCTCACTGTTCATTTTTTCCACATCAATTCCATTCCATTTCATAGAGGTACAAAAACGTCACTCATCTTGCATTATGGTGTCATAAGCTTTAATGGTGTCTCTTTGACACCATTGTTTAGGTATTTTTGTGATATAGATATGAGCATATAGCTTTGCTGTTTAATACCAACCAACCCAGACTCTTTGATATCTGCCGGTGTGCTTATTTTTAATATCCACCCAGATTTAATGTTTTGCCCTTAATGTTTTGCCGGCAGGGTGTGTTTGAAGTAAGGCATTTGAATAATCATATTAGTTTTGGATGGGATTAAATAGGCCTTCATTTCCTGTGAGACCCAGAGGGGACTTCCCATGGGGCTGTAGCCCTCCATACCACCTCAGGGCGCATTTTCCAGCCAGTCTAAGTGGATGTACGTTTTGGTTTGAATCTTCTGTGTCAAACCCAAATAAGTGGTTAAACAGTTAAACATCAGTCGAAAAGGCCTATTTCCAATTTGGTCATGGACACGCTGTTTGTGGTAAATAATGTCTAATCAACGGTTTATGAAGTAGTTGGTCTGTTGGATCAATGTGGCTAGTGTTATTTGTTCAGACATTGTCTATGTCAGTGCTACGTGGTCAGATTTGATGATCATTTCCAAGTAATCCTTAGTAACCCCCCCCCCCCCCCCCCCCAAACTGGGTATCGCTGCTGTGTGTGTGTGTGTGTCTGTTAAGGGGAGACGTCAACCACAGGTGAAGCATCTATTACACATAAAAAGCCGTCTAAATGAACTGGTAGTTGTCCCCTGAACAGCCCCGAAAAACCGACATTGAGAACCGATTATGTGTGGATATATTCAGGGATAGTTAAAGGAAATGTGGTGTTGGAAAGCACTTCATGTGATCGTTAAAGTGAAATAGTCAATTGAGTGATCTTGTTGAGGAGTCATCTGATCGTCTGGGCTGGGCCAAGTCTGCGTTAGAGTGTTTGAGAATCATGTCTAATCTCACTGGGCCAAACCTAACTGTTTCCAACATTAGTGAATTCTGGCAATATCCTTCAGCCAGTGCTGTTAAACTTTAAGGTCATGGCTCTAGTGGATTAGGAGCAAGTATTTGACATTTTGTTTGCATTGACTAGTAAACTCACATTTAAACCAAATTCTATCGATGCCTGTTTGTTGAAGGTAGGAATTTAGATGTTTGCTATTGAACCCTTTGTGTGTGGTGGAAATGGTCCGGATAGCAATTTTTAAATGACCTATTTTAGCATGTGAGTGCCTTCTGGCCTTCAAACATTTTCCAGCAGTAGCATGTGATCGCTCATCATAAGGACAGTGCAGATTCATGACTGCTCTCTCTTAATTTAATCACCAAGGGATTGTGATACTCATGAAAGTTTCCCTTTTTGTCGATGCATCTCTCTCTCTCTCTCGCCCTCGCTCGCCCTCGCTCGCCCTCTCTCTCCTTCCTTTCTCTCTTTCTTTTTCTTTCTTTCTTTCTTTCTTTCTTTCTTTCTCTCTCTCTTTCGCTCTCTCTCTCTCTCTATCTCTATCTCTATCTCTATCTCTATCTCTATCTCTATCTCTATCTCTATCTCTATCTCTATCTCTCTCTCTCTCTCTCTCTCTCTCTCTCTCTCTCTCTCTCTCTCTCTCTCTCTCTCTCTAGCAGCCAGTTCCACCACGGGGCCTGAGCCCCAGACGGGGGACAGGGAGGCCCCCCGGGGGTCCCACCGGAGCCCGTCCACCTGGTCCATAGAGGAGGTCATGCAGTTTGTGTGCAACGCCGACCCCACAGCACTGGCACCGCACGCTGAGCTCTTCAGGAAGCATGTGAGTGACCATCCCTAGACCGTGTGTGTGTGTGGTTTACTTCAGCCAGCCACCCCCATTGCCCCATACATCCATCTTCTCTCATCTAAAAAAAGGGTTCTCTTAAAAGATTTTAGGATGATGTTGTTTATACTCCTAATGCCCCCAATATGTGATATATATTGTGTTTGACCTGAGCTAAAACAGCCCATGTAGTGAGAGTGGAAAGAGAGGGGGAGAAAGAAACCGAGCGAAAGGGAGAGAGAGTGAAGGAAGAAGTCTGCTGTTTGGAGAGACGGCATGAGTCATCTTTGTTTAGACTTCACCTGGCAGACACCCGTTTGTCTCCCGTGAGCGTGGTGTCTCTGGGGAACATCACGTCTCGTCCAGTCGTCCTTCACAGGAGCACGCGCTGTTCTCCGCTCGAGCGCACACACACCGGCCCCACCTTCACCTCACAGTTTACCAGCACATGCGCACACACACACACACACACACACACACATACACACACACACACACACACACCTGCTCTCCCCCCACCTCTTTCTCTCTCCCTTACAGACACACACACACACACACACACACACACACACACACATATATATATATACATATACATATATATATATATATATATATATATATATATATATATACACATACACACACATACACACACACACCCACTGTCTCTAACAGTCTCTCACAGCCATACAAAGAGCCTACTCTCTTTTACATTACCTCTGTCTGCTGTGGTCACATGGGATTCCCCCATGAGTCCTGCTATCCTCACTGTGAGTGCATTATAAGGCAGCGTCTGCCTCCCCCAGCTCTCAGTAATGTGATGTCCGTGTGTCTGCAGGAGATTGACGGGAAGGCGCTGATGCTGTTGCGGAGCGACATGGTGATGAAGTACATGGGCCTGAAGCTGGGCCCGGCGCTGAAGCTCTGCCACCACATCGAGAGACTGAAGCAAGGGAAGCACTAAATCCCCTCCCCCCCTCCTCCCCGCCCCACCCCGCTGACAGACTGGACTAAAGAGGCAATATACAAAGAAACTGCAGCAGACTGCGATAGACTTAAAACCGGAGGGGTGTGTGCGTGGGGGGTGGGCGGGGCGGGGGGGGAGGGGGGGGGGGGTGCGATATCTGAGGAGGCGGAGGGAGATGACTAGATGGTTCCTGGCATGGCTTGGAGCGCCCTGCTACATCAGCTGGGTCCACACTGAGACGGAGTCACAAGGGAGGCTGGCTGGACGCATGGCCTTGGGAGAGACATGGATCCTTCCTGTGTCTGCAGTCCGAAGGCTGTCTGTCTGCTGTCTAACCCTGCTGAGAAAGACAGACAAAGAGACCCCAGCAGAAAGCCGCAACCAGAGGCATAAACATAGCCATTGCTAACCGACACAACAAAAGACCTGAGAAAAAGAGAGGGGGGGGGGGGGGGAGGGTAAAGGTAAAGAGACAGGAAGATAGGGACCGGCCCCATCAGAGAGAGAAAGAAGTATGTGAGTATGTAAGGACAGAGACATCACCAGTTTGAGAAGCTTTGTTGAGTGAGAAGAGGGAAGTCAGAGAGCTGAGGAAAAGTTGACTGTCTCCATTTTGAAATGGAAATGTCTCCATTTTTGAAACTGCCACTGATTGCTGGCCTTGGCTCTTGATAGGATTCTAAACTTGTGTGTGTGTGTGTGTGTGTGTGTGTGTGTGTGCGTGTGCGTGATGTGCTGCATGAGTGCGTGTATGTGTGTGTAGTCGTTAACAGACGAGACCACGTTACCTCATCAAGTGTCACACGAGAGTGCAGTCCGCCGCCACCGCTCCTCGGTTTGGGCTCCAAAACCCGATGAAAAAAAAAAAAAAAAAAAGAGCGCGCACACACATCCCACTGCCTGTGTTTACAGAACTCTGGACACAACATGCACATCAACTCTGTGATGGTTCGTTCGTCTTCTGCTCTCAGGCCACCCCGCTGTTGTGCAAACATTCAGCAGCGGGGTGCGTTGTCATGGTTGTCGTCCCCCCCCTCCCCCTCCAGAAAGATGGACGCAGCCCTCCACTGAGCATTCGGTAATAGGGATGGGCGATAAAGACGGGCGAAACGGTTTCTTAAGTCAACATTGCCCCTCTGCTCTCGGAGTCGTCATGGAAGACCGGCGGGGTGATGAATTGTCAAGCTAAATTATTTAGAAACTTTGTATCATTACAAATTATAAACGTTTCAGTTGGATAAGCAAGAAGTTTGTAAACGCTGGATAGTTTTATAACAGCTGGATTTGGGAGAGAACTGTTCTGCACTGCTTGTATAATGCCTCTTGAAAAGCCTTTTTCTACACCAAATAATAGACTTTTTAAACAAGACCAACCAGAAAGGAAAAGACTTTTACTTCTCAGAACTCAGCACAGACAAATAGAGGGGTCAACAGACACATTCAACAGACTAAAATGGTTTTGTGTGTTATGTTTTTGTTTAAAGGAAATCAGATCACTTACATTCCCCTCACTACTGGAAGTAACAACTTGGTTTACTGCACATGGCATTTTGAACATGTACTGCATCCTGGTTGTTTCTCATTTTCTGCCATCATTATTATCCCCATTATAACTATTACATAGCTTATATTTCTGGAAAATAACTGGTCACAGAGGGTGTTTCATTTGTGACACAAATTTGTCTCAATCCAGATGAAACTTACCTGTTTCTTTTGGGACTTCTGTGACTCCTCCAATTCCGTTATACATACAGTGTATATGTATTCTTTTTTTCTCTCTCTCTCTCTCTGGGGCTCTGTTTTTCCATTTGTGAAAAAGAGAAAAAAGCTTGTTAAAAAATGTCCGTTGTGGTGACTTGCATGTGATTGCTTCTCATGAAGTAAGGAGTCCGAGGACCTCAACAGAAATGGAAACTTCCTCAGTGTAAGCTACTGTACAGATATGTGGAATGTCCTCACTTCATAGTGATTGATGATCATACAGTACAAAGTCACAACAGGGTAAGCCAGCAATACTGGACTTAACAGTTAAATGCAGACCACAGTTTTTATATGCGCAGCTTGAATCCAAGCTGACTGTCTAAGCTATTATTGTATACACAATATTATTGTATACACAATATTTAAGTGGAATACAGTGACGTTTCTCATTCTTTTACATTTGAAGTGTCTGAGTTATGCTTTATTCTGTCCCTTGGATTCCCTTTTAGTTTTATTTCTTTTTGTTTAGTATGTTTCAATATTATGGTCTACGTGAAGAAGCATCCAGTGAAACCTACTTGTCATTGTCGCACTGATGATGATTTTCATGATTTCATTTCATTTACATGATTTTCAGTGTCGTACGAAACTGAATGTAGCCAAACAATGTCACAACATTGTGAAGGTCTCCTTATGTACTGGTGACTTGTGTCCTTGGTATTGACTGCGGATCCTGAGCTCCAGAATGTCGCCTCTTGAAGAAGACCCAGACCTAAATTTTGCGGTGGTGTGCGAGGATGAATTGCATCTCCAGATTACTGCCCCCTGTTGTGCCGAGCACTTGACTACAGGTCCGTTTATTTGCAGCTTGTTTATTCCTGAGTTAGTCAGTCACTATAAATCTGCAGATGGCCTTGTTTTGTTTTTCTTTATTTATTTCGGAAGAGAGCTGTGATGGGCATATAGAGCTTCTGTATGACTACAAGGGCTTTTCCAGATAGCGTTTCGCTCTAGTGGTAAAACCAGTCAGAAAGCAACCAGACCTCCTGATCTAATAGAGACGTCCCATACATACATTGATGTTATCTATATCGACAAACAAACTTCTATAGTGTTTTATGGGTTTCACCATAAATATCAGCAACAGGAATGTACATTTTTGTAGAAAAGAAATATTTTAAGCATAACATATATGAAAGGGTAGAAAATGTGAAGTTAAGGGTGGTTGGGGGGGGGGTATTCTAGACAATGTATTTCATACTGCCTTTTAATACACTTGTAGCTGAGAACATGACCCTGCAAATTACTACATCAAAAAATGCCTTGCTTTACTTTGAGATCTCTCAGGTTGAAGTGTTTGTTTTGATCCGAATTTTGTAATTAAGCATTTCTGGGGTGTTTAATGTGTCACCTCTCTGTTTTAATAGTCGCTGTCCATCTGTTGAACTTTTTGTGATTTTTTTTCTTTGTGCCATACATTAAACAAAAATGACTGTATGCCTGTCTGCTTTACCCTTTCTAAAAAAAAAAATCCCCACCACACTCTTGCTTCAGACTCAGATCAAAGATTCTAGCGCACTTTGATCGATTATTCCAATAGTGATATGAGGACAGTAAATGTTACAAGTAACTTGCTAATTTCACCTTTGAAATGACTGAAGAACAGGACACCGAGCACACACCTTTTTGGTACAATTATTTAATTATGTAATAATTAAAGGGTGACACACCCTAACAAACACATTAACACAAGATTTTGAACAAATTAAAAGATGAAACGTTGCCAAACCATTTATTTTTTCATTCATTTTTTCTTCACTTAATTTTTACAAAAAGTCATCATTTTCTGGTTACCTGTAGAAAATCCTCATTCAATACTTAAATACCAATACCTACAAAATATGTCTTGTACATTACAACAAGTATCAAGGACAACTCTTCCTGAAACATAAATAAATTCACGTAGTATACAAACAGTCTTAATGCTCCTTCCTTACTCAAAACAAAAAGCAAAAGCAAAATATGGCTCTGACGCAGTGGTTGTTTGTTGGTTGTCAAAAATAAAGGGAAAAAGTACTTGGCATGGCAAGCTATCTAAGTCTTAACACTTGCCACCTGACTGCTAATGTGCAAGACTGGCAGCACAGATTCAAGTTTTAAAACACGCGAGACCCATTTAAATGCAGTGAAGATGAAAGGAAATATTTTTTGTATCTTGCCGTTTCTTTTTTTAATTACATTTCTGTGCCAGAAAAGGGGGGAGGAATCTGCTGCTAATTTAGTCTATGTTGTTTTCTAGGGGAGAAGATTAGCAGTTTTGACAGAACTTTGAGGCACTTGTTTCCTTTTTACTGCCCTGTACTGCCAAACTAGCAAGCACATTACACCAGCACACCCAAATGCATACATGTTTCTGTTTCCACAGTGGATCTGAGTGGTTTGTTTTTTGATTGACAGATTTATGCCACAGATTCACAGGATGTTTCACAGAAATCTGAAACTGATTTATTCATTCACTCAACACGGTAGTACAGACATGGCATCATCAACAGGCCTACGTTTTCTGCAAAGCAAAGAAATAAATAACATCCTGTGCGAAACCCTCCATTCACCAGTATCAAGTCCACAGTGCAAAAGGTGTTTTTTCATAGACACTTCAGCATAGTACGTTATGTCCATAATTCATGACCACCAACTGGCCTTTTTGTCTTCCATACTTCACAGTAGGTCATTTCAGTCATAGCCATTATTATGTACATGATGGACAGTGCACCCCAGGCCAAACCAATACTTCTTTTTGGCGTAGAGTTGAAACCATGAGCCCAAAGCTTACATCAATTTATTTTATTTCACATTGCCCCATAGTTTACCAGCTTAAGAGTATACTGTTTAAGGTGAGATATAAGCTGGTAGGGGGAATAAACTGGTGTGTTGTAATTCAATTCCAAACATGACCATTTTGAAATGTACCAACACAAGTTTATGTAACATCTATCAAATAAAGGCGCCCATTCATGTCAGATATTGAATTACCACTCTTTGGAGGAAAAAATCTGAAGTTCTTCCCAGTTTTCTGAACCCCCCACCTTCCTCCCCCCTGTATTCCAAAAGCCAACATTTACATGTCAGTTTTCATTACAGCATGGGCTGCCATGGAAACGTCTTTCCGCCTTGGGTTAACACACTCACATAAACACACTCAGTCTCTCATCAGCCCGTGAGATCATAAGATGCCATGATTACACAGTAAGACCATGAGGAAACAGACGGAGGCATGAAATACCACTTCAGAGATGGGAGGAGACACCATGCCCGACATTTTGTCTCCGACCATTGAGTGTCTATCTTCTTTGATTCACATAGTGACACACACACACACACACACACACACACAAACAATGTTACAAGTTAGAAAATGAAAAGGGCACATCACATTGGAGTTGGGGAAAACCCCAAAAATTACAATGTATTGTTAAACTGTGCAAGTGGCAGACCTTTGCTGGATATTGCAAAACTGGGTATCACACAAAATTTTGTTTTGTTTTATAATCCACTTAACTGATACATTTTGCAAATGCTGTCAGGGAAATCAGTATTTCTGTTTTCACATATGGTCTATTAAATTTTATAGATGAAAACATATGTCCCCCTTATTCAGAGAAGTTTGTATTCTGTCAAGCTAAATATCTGTTAGTTGCAAGTGACACGTTTGTGTCAAAGCTTGAAATTTCTGTGGTAATTTCTGTGGTTGAAAAGGTCTGTATGTATGATGTTGAAACTGCTCCTAATTAGCAATCAAATATCTATTTTCATTCACGCTGAAAAGTAACTTTGCAAAAAAAGAACAGGGTCGAAAACTAGACAAAAACCAGAGGAGTGTGCTCACCCACATCATCAAATCATCATTTGTGTTTTTTCGCCATCTGCCCTTGAAGATAATTTTGTTTCGATTCTTGGGGGCAGGAAAGAAAAGACATTTTCTTTTCTCTCCCTTCTTTAGGATGAAATGATGAAAACTGTGCTTTGTTGCCACTGACAGCCATTTCCGATGTTCATTAAAGTTAATGAAAGTGAGGCCCGTGCCTCTGCCAAGTCATTATTAGCCTGCCATGCTAAGCCCGCTCTGCATCAAAGAAGATGCTCCGGTTGACTGAGCCACTGATTAATACAGCGATTTCCCACCATGGGTGAAGTTTAAAGGCCAACCCCCAGCCCCCCCACCCCACCCCACCCCACCCACACACACATTTCCTAGGCACAATAAAAAATAAAACCACATAAGGTAAAATTATATGGATATTTAGATCATAACACGCTGACTGTGTGTTAAACAGATATGTGATATGGATTTCCCTTGATTCCCGCGATATCAGATATTATGTGTTTGGGGGTGTTGGAGGAATTCACCGCTGGTGGCTCGAGGCAGCTGGCTGAGTTTCAGCACGGAGCCGCATGAATATTAATGTCTGATTAAACTCTGGGATAAGCCTCATGAATGATTCATGGATACATGTGACCGAAATGAAAATGCTTGTTAGGCACATGCGTCAGGAAGAGACCTCGAGTGAATTGTGCAGCAGTGTGTCATTTGGCTGCTGTCACAACTTTCCTTTCCGGGTGTCTTTTTGCCTTTGATGCATTCTTTGTGTTGTCGATGCAGCCCCTCCAATCATGCAACTGATTACGTTTTAAAGAACGGGGTCAAGTGCCTGTCTTGTGTACCAAAGACTGCTTGGACTGGCCTGAATTGTTTGGACAGACTGGAGAGTGTCCCAGAGCCTGGTTCGTGTTTGGACCCTCCAAGGCTGTCATGAATGTCTGCGAAATCCAAAAATGCTACGCTACTCTCCCTCTCTCAGCACCTGCCAGTGCCGTGCCCTCACTTCCTGGGGAGAAAGGCTGCCAGTCGCTGTTTCTTTATTGGGAGAATGTGGATCTCCTGGGAGCTGACCTTTTTCAATTTGATGGATCTGTTCTTCGACATTTTTTTGAGTGGGTCGTTGGAATCGCTGCCCCGCTGCTCCCCCGGCATCCTGGGCAAGGCCGCGTAGCCACCCTGGCTGGCATCCCGCTTGATGGAGAAGTTTTTGGTGGAGACGCCAGAGAGACCCTTCAGTTTGCCACAGAAGATGGCCGGCATGGCATCCTTGACAGACACAATGACCTTGGCTGTCTGTGAAGTGCTGACAATCTCTATGTTCCCCCCTGCACCAAGCGCTCCGTCGTGGACTGTACCGCCCATCGAGCTACTACCGGCGCTATCCACAACCCACTTGTGCTGCCGGCTAAACTCTAAGGACGCTAGGCCACTGAGGAGCTTCGAGTCCAGCTTGGGAGAGCACTCCACTGGCCGCAACACCCCTAAAGATATAGCTCCCGTGCCTATGTCCTCGCCCGAGTGACGGGTACGATCTCTCTCACCCTCCATGCTCCCGTTGGAACTGCAGGACTGGATACAGGTCTTTCTAACGCCGCCAACGGACAGGTCAAGGACACTGTCTTGTTGGCATGGCACTTCCTGTTTTGTCTTTATGGGAGGTGCCCGGATCGACAGGTCCAGAACCTCTCCCTCTGGCACAGAAAGACAAGATGGCAAAGGAGACAGGTGCATGGACGGGCCAGTCTCAACACTAGGTGATGACATGCTAAGGCCAAAATCTTTTGTCGATGTCTGCGTACCCTGGCTCAAAGTACACACTGGTTTTGGGGGGTCTGGAGCCACTTTGGAGTCCTCTGCCTGCTGCGGGACAGGGATAGGGATGGGAATTGGGATAGGAAGAGGCACTGGTAGAGGGACAACGATGGGATAGGGGACCAGCAGGGTGGGTGGAGGCACCAGGGGAGCCAGTGGGGAGCTGTAGGGGTGGGAAAGGGGTGGTGGTGGGAAGAATCCAGTCGAGAAAAGGTCCGGCTGGGGGGAACCAGCAGAATGACAGGTGGGCGAAGGGTTCGCCTGGGAAGGGAAAAGGTCCTGCAGGATAGCAGCAAAGTTGGGGTTCTGCAGAAGGGTGAGCAAGCTCTGGTCCAACATGGGAGCTGCTCCTTTCTGATCCAACGATGGGGGTGGTGCGAGTGCCAACGAGGCATTCTGGCACAAGATGTTGTTTGGTAAGGAGAGGGTAGGACAGCCTGCTTGCTGCAGGAGCTGCGGCGTTAGGTGCTGGAAGACCTGCTGCTCCAGCACCAGAGGCAGGGAGACGGGACCTTGGGCGGTGACCAAGTACGGCGCTGTGCCCGGTTGCGCCACCTGCGGGCCAGCCGTGCCTGCCAGGATGGGCAACATCATTGGACTGTCCCCCAGGCAGATGGGCTGAAGAACCGTGGTGGCCATTTTGAGAGCAACCCCTCCTGGCGAGTCAGCTGTCTGAGTTACAACAGGCGTCGTGCCAGGCACACCCAACATTGGCGAGAGGGACCTCTTGGTCAAGGTTGGTGAGCCAACATTCCATGCCTCGTTAGGAATGACAGGATTCCCGTCATCTTCTAATTTACCAATGCCCTCTCCTACGGTTCCTCCAGTGGAGCACATTTCGCCTTGCGTGCTCCCCATGTCCACAGGAATGCTGTCCTTGTAGGGGTCCTCCATGGCCTCTGGTTATTGAGATCTTCTTCAGCTGCTGGTGGGTGACAAATGCATGATATTCCTTCACTTTTCTGAAGGTGGTCTTTGTCAATCCTGGAAGAGGAGGAAAACACAAAATAGATGTTTGAGAGGGAATATTGCATGCAGTGCACTGCATTAGCCCAAGATGTTGATTATGGCCCTAAACAGCATTCATATAAATAGACAATCAAGACATTTTCCAGGGCCTCCCTTGGATGCGTGAACCATCTGGTTGCTACAAGAATTAGAGATTAGGATGATGTAACTGCAGAGTCCACAATCAACCCCAAAACATAGTGATACACGAGAGGCCCGAGCCCAGACAGAGAGCTTCAGCATATCTACCATGAAAAAAGGAAGTATGGCTTCAATTCTACGAGGGGGAGGGGAAGGGGATTAAATCAAATTAACTCTTAGGGAGTCTTGGTTATTTGTTTATATGCCAGTGTGTGTGTGTGTGTGCGGAGTGTGTGTGTGTGTGTGTGCGGAGTGTGTGTGTGTGTGGAATTTATTACATAAAACGCTGGCGCTGACTAAACTAAAGCCTCCCTTTGGCAGACAGACAGACAGAGGGAGAGAGATATATGGAGAGTGAGACAGAGAAGGGAAAGAGAGAAACAGAGAAGGAGAGGGAGAGTATGACGGGGGAGGCTGAAAGAGGTGCAGAGCCAAACACAAGGACGCCACGCTATTGTAAACAGTCTCGTTTTTTTCCAAAGCAGAGAGTTTTTTTTCTTCTTGAGCATAATAAGTTCATATTAACAAAAAGAACACTCTCTGCTAGCTACTTAGCATTTATACAGAGATGACTTTATGTGTGTTGAACATAAAGGCCATGAATAAAAATACATTGATTTTGTATTTTCTATGTAGAAAGGAATTTTAAAAGAACAACTGGGGAAATAGCAGCTACATATAGCCATTATATAATTACATAGTTTCTGATTGCATTTACCATGGTTTAGTAGCAACTAAAAACATGACCCTTTTATCTAAATAGTCCTTGCTTACTGACAAAATATTCTCTTGGTAATTCCAGAGTGGTGATATAAATTTGAGACTGGTGGGAAAAAATCAGTCACATCCCCATGACATTTAGCTGGAGGGCCTTATCTTGAAGGACCACTGGGCTTATCTGTGTGCTTTCAGTTCCTTTCATAAACAAAGAGGCATATGGGCAGACGAGCACATATAAAGGCTGCCAGACTGACTCAGGATCAGGCCTCCTCTCTTATCCCTGCGTTAAACCCTCTGGCATGTCTCCGGACCCCTGAACCCAGAGCAGTAGGACTCGGATTGAGGGTGGCGGGGGCAATAATAATTATATATTTTTTCTGTCCATGGCATGCCTGGTTCCCCCTGATTACAAGCGCAGAGAGCATTTTACTGTCCTATACCTTCTCTTTTCCAACTTCCCTCTCTCCCACCCCCCCCCCCCTCCCCCCATCCCACTCCCCTCCTAAGGCTTAAGCCCCCAGTTGAAGAGGTTAAGCTCGGGGTAATAAGCCATGTGCAGTTACTTGCTGGGGGGGAAGCTTTTCATTTGAACACACAGACAGCCTATGGTGAGCTATATTCTGAAAAAAAAATCTAAATATACGGGATACATTTATACCGAAGGCTTTGAGGCCAGTTGGAACTCAAGAAGAAATATGTTATACTGCCCTGAAACCTGCCATTTGCAGGGTAGTGCTTGTGAAATACATTTGTACACAGTGCCTCAGCCCGTGTTGGCAGTCTAAAGGAAAAAAAATCCTAAATTAGGTCACAGGCTAAGTGGATGCATATGTTTAATGAGAACCACAACAGAATCTGTTCCTTCAGATAAAAAAAAAAACACATTTACAACAAAATTGTCAGCGGGGTGAGACCAACTAAATTTATGACGGGGAATTTATAAAGGGGTCTTTTCTGGGAGAATTCACCAACCGCCATATTGTGTTTTAAGGCCAGTGAATGTATGAAGGTGCAGAGTGTGTATGGAGAGAGAGAGAGACATTTCACAGACCTGTCTTCAATTTATCGACAACATGTGACATTGTACTCTCCTTGCCAAGGACTGCAATTCATCAGATCAATAACCTGGCAAAAAACCTGAGGTTGTTTGTATCAAAGTGTTTGGAAAACAAATGCATGTGTCCCGAATGCTATTAGTCCCATGAATCTCACTCTGTTGGTCTAATGTCTGTAAGTCAGCCGGCCAAAACTCTAGACATAAATCCAAAGTGAGCAAGAGAGGGAAAAAGTCTATAAATTATAATCCCAAGTTGGAAAGGCAACAAGGTGGGTCGTCGGCATTCGAGATGATTTATCCCTTAAGATATTGCATTCCAGCTGAGAATCTTGTAAAATCCAACCAATGAATAGCGCCGACTCGCTTCCATTTACGCACAAAGCCTCTGAAAAAAAAAATACTGAGACCAAACCTACAATTAACTGTCCTGCCTACACTTGTTAACTATTGCCGTCTGTGTCACTATAAGACTCTGTGAGTGCTATTATCGCAGCCTTTTATATTTAGAACAGCCAAGTCATACACAGCCTGCTGTTAAAAACACAAACAATGAAACCACCACACTTTTCATTTCAGCACTGTTTGGAGGGCACATTACTATACCACCAAAACCACCACCATTTTCCAATCAGTTTGGGATTAAACACTGGAGTATATACATTAAATAATCAAAAACACATTAAAATGCCCAGAAGTATCACATAAAATGTGACAAGAAAAAGGATAACCCAAACCCTGGTAGCACGCTAGTAACTGTAAAGTGATTTTTTTTTCTGCACAGACCAGACACAGTTGTCATGCCAACGCTGCTCTAATAAATCCATCATTGGATTTTTCTGGTGGCGTGGACATTCGGCGTCCTCCCTCTTATTGATTCCAGCTTGTTTGGGGGAGGTAGCTCTGTTGGTGGCAGAGTGCTCCATCGTCCAAAGCAGCCTCATCATCATCTTTTGATCTGCCACACAGGCCATAGCAAGTGAAGAGCTAGCAACAAAGGCCACTTTTCATTCTAGCCTTAAGCAAAACAAAAGACACGGACAGTAAATAAACAAACTCCAGTGTGCTGAATGAAAAACGCCGACCAATAAAAAACAAACCTAAGAAGAGAGGCCTGGAGAGTGGAGTTCGATGAGGTGCCAGAAATTTGTCATGAGAGAGAGAGAGAGGGAGAGAGAGGGAGAGAGAGGGACTCCCGATGGGCCAAGCCACCAGAGGCCTTTACACGCCACATCTCGACAAAATGGCTGCCATGTGGAACTCAGCTCTACCAGGCAGTGCTGTGGTGAAGCTCCCTTTCCCTCAGGGTTTGTTTTCTATTGTACTGTGGCACAGACATGACGCAGTAACAGGACTGTGATAGATTAGATCTGTAATTCTTCAGGGAGACAGCCCACAATCCTCTTGTTTCCACTCAGCAAAGCTATGGGATGGGCTATGGACAGTGCTCTCCTCGAAAGAAAAAAGGGCTACTTGGTTGTGTGTCCTAGCAGACGCATAGATTCGCAAACAAACACACACACACACACACACACACACACACACACACACACACATACCAGGATCTAATGCAAGCATGTGTGTATTTATAGCACCAACTCTTTGTGCTTAAACCTTGGCCTTCTCTCAGCTCTGGCAGACACTGTGGCTTTATTTATAGTGTCTATAAATGGGAGGTGTCCACTCTGTATGAATGATAGTGTATGAGATCATCAAAGTGAACATGGACATAATAACCCCTATGTGCACACATGCAAAGACTACACAAACACACACACACACACACACACACACACACACACACACACAAACACACACACAATAGACACAGAGTCCATGTTTAAGCAGCTGGTTGTCAGTGTTAGCCTCTGTTGGCACCGACAGTGAAACAGAATGCCACCGCACTGCAAGACGAAGCACTCCTGGGTAAACTCCCTTTGAGGTGGACGCACTCACGGGTGTTGAACCCAGGTCAGTGGGTACTGACTTTGGCCATGTGGAACGCTTTCTTTCAGCTGACTGGGCTTTGGCTGGTCAGACAGCACTGCTGCACCGAGAGCTTCATGCTTCACTGATCTCTCGCTCTCCCTCTCTCTCCAACCCTCTCTAGCTCTCTCCCACCCACCCCAACACCCCTGCTTGGATCATGTGAGTGCAGTTCTGTTACAATCCCTGTTACAGACACTTGAAAAACCACTAGAGGAAGAAGGAGAAATATAGTGACAAAGACGGATTAGTAAGCAAGACTTTGAGTCATCCCGCTGATCACAATGACAAGGAGCACCACCATCTTGACTTGTCTGATCCGTATTTAAAACATTTAGTCATCAAACGGTGTTCTGCCAGAGATAACACAGGGATGATGAAATTAGCTGAAAACAGGCCACTAATTCCTGGGAAACATGGGAGAAGAGAAAAAAGGAGGGGGAGAAGATAGCGGAGCAGCAGCGAGCAGAAGGCCAATCGGGAGCGCCAGCTGCCTGGCTCTTCTTGCCTCATTAGCGTTTACATTGATTCATGCAGCAGATGCTCTAAAGTGACTTACAAGGCAGAACTCACTTTTACACACCAGGCGCTAGGTCCTCTGTGAGCGTCAGGCGCACCACCCAGAGCAACCCATCCCCTGCCCAGTAAAACGGCAGCAGAGGCTTCCTGGCACCCAGCTATGAGCTCACTCCAACAGTCAGTGAGCCCACCTGCTGAACAGGCCAGGAGCCCCCACCCCTCTAACCCCCCAACCCCCCTCGTCCAAACCCTATCAGGACCACCTCAGAGGCCAGACCTGCAGAACATGTGCTGATCTTATCACAGAGAGAGAGAGAGCCTCATTTGGGCTGCCTAGGGCTCCTGTGCTCTGCGCCAGATCTCTGGACTTACATCAGTCCCCCGGCCGCCTCACATGAGCCGAGAGAGAGCAGGGCCTGGAACATTTCAGCAATTACGGCACCGGAGGCCCAAGACTGGTAGTTCATCTTGTGCACAGACACATACACACATACACGTGCAAACACACATGGATATTATCTGCACAACGTGCATTTAGCCGTATTCTTTACCCTACACTTTAACGCAGTGAGCAATGAAAATATACACACACATACAGACACTGGCACAGGCACACGCACGCGGGCATACACGCATGCAAGCAGGCTATGTTAATAATTAGAGTGAAGACCAAAGGAACGGGAGGAAATGGTAGTGAAGGTGCCGAAGTTGCTTGTTAACTGTCGGAGGCTGTCTATGAAAAACGCATTACCATTAAAATGACCTCTCCTCAACGACCGTTACCTGACCAGAATATTAACACGCTGGTTGACCTCTGACCCTGTTAACACCGCAATGTCACCACTTGACCCCAGGAAGATCATTCCAAAGATCATTCTGAGGTCATCTGATTGTCATTTTTCCATTTCCAGGGACAAGCTGGAAGCTATAAATACCATGTGGTACAACAGGTCTTTAATTAAATATGAGGTAATACAACCACCAGCTCAGAAACTGGAGCATCTGTTATTGCGCAGTCATGATCATTACAGCAATGTGGCTAATAGCCATTCCATCCTCACTGCAACTCAACACCACTATTATGACAGGGACTTAGTGAGTGTCATGTATAGTGTTTCAAATGCAACATGGCTTTCCTGGAAGAAACTGGTGGTAAGGGTGGTGGTGGTGGTGGTGGGCGAAGGCCTGTAACGGCAATGCAGCCACTGTGACTCCACAACGAGAAGCTGGGTGGGGGGGTTGGACTGGGCTGAGCAACAACAAATCGAGACACTCACACAACCAACGCTGCGTGCTGAAAGGACCACATTGGATTCCTGCCCCCTTTTTCTGTAATAGTTTCCACATTTCACTCTCCCTTTTGAGGGGGTTGCGCTCTAAATAGCGTTAACTCGCAGGGAAGAAAAACAACAAACTGCTCACGCCGTACCCTGATGCAGAGGAGAGAACGACTGATAGAACATTCTACACATTATGCTGCCATCAGTTCCTTGTGTTCTTTGTATTTACTTCCCCTCTCATCTCACAGAATCGATAAAGAGATCTTGGTGGCTTGGCAGCTGGTGCTTTGGTGCTTGTCTGCTGTAAGCTAACTACCATGGACAAATTCATCAGCTCTTCAAACAAGCCGTAATGCAATAAACACAACAGTTCAGTTCTGGAAAAGATGGATAGCCATTTAGGTAATGAATGCAGAATAACAGGGACACAACAAATGGGGGAAAGACTGAGTAATGTATCTAAACAAAGTGAACCAAATGTTGGTGGAGGGCAGGATGTTACAAACCTAAACCAACAAGCCATCTGATAGACATCTACTCTTGTTCCCTCTCATCATAGGTACACATTAAAGCCTTATCTCATGTCATTGGAATACTCTGCAGTTATCCTCTCTCTCTCTCTCTCTCTCTCTCTCTCTTTCTCATCATCTCTCTCACACACACACACACTCTCACACACACACAATGTTTCTGTGTTTGTTTCACTCTCTTCAGTGTCACTTTGTCTGGCTTAATTGCATGCATTTCAGTCTGCATCTTTAAGTATCACATTCTTCCTACATCCCTCATGCAATATACCGTATACCCTGTAGAAGATGCTCTTATTGTTACTGTCCATGACACAATTCTCCACAAAATTCTGCACTTACACACCATACCATCATGATTCAGCTGACACATTAAAGTGTAAGACCCTTACCTTTTATCACCACCACAGGGTCTGAATTTTTGCACATCAGACAGCTTAAGTTTATTTGCCCCACCTTACCTATACCCAAATCAAACGAAAAACACCCCACCTTGCAGGATGATAAAGCTAATAGCCTCTTCTCCTGGCCAAACAAAAACTAGAGAAGGGCAAAGCTCCTGAATCTAATCTGAGATTAGATGAGTGACCAGGAATTAAATCCACCAATAGTCTGTTTTTCGAAGGCCTGCCTGATGGTCAGTTTGACAGTTTTCCCATTTCTGAGATTGCAATAGTTACAGTAAATAAGAAATGCCATGAAAAGGGTAAAGTGTCATTGTACTAAGAGACACCTTGAGGACCAGTTGTATAATACAAGAAATAGACCACTCTAACCTGACAGGACAACACTCACCAGACAGTACGACAAGAGTGTTTGCAGAGAATCATTAAGAAGCATTTTGTGACAGAGCATCACAAAATGCTTTTTAAACAGTTTTGTTAGTGAAGACAGCAGGCTATTGTGTTGCTCCATCACTAAATCAGCCAAGGTCAGTGTGCGTGTGTGTGTGTGTGTGTGTCAGCAAAAACTGACCACCTTTCTGACCTGATGCACTTCCCAACTGCGTTGACCAATAAACTGCAAACACAAGCTAATGCTTTTAAAAGCACATATGCGAGTCAATGAAGTGCAGGACCACTGATCAGCTACAGCTGAACATTTAGTGTGCACATAAATACTGTTGAGTAAGACGGTAACCCTGACACCACTTAACCCCCAACCCCCCCCCCCCACACACACACACACACTGACCTTGACTGCTCTAGTGATGGAGCAGCACAGTAGCCTGCTGTCTTCACTAACAAAACTGTTTAAGAAGCATTTTGTGACGCTCTCTGCCTCTCACCAAGGACCACAAATTTAATCTGGAGGAATGTCTGGATTTAGTGACGCGCTGGGCAATCACAATGCTGCATTGATTTAATATAAAGCATTCCTTTATTTATCTTGCTTTGACGGGCCAAGCTCAGGCCTTGTCCAACACTGACTGCCAGGCATAGCAAACATGTGAGTAACATTTTGTCTGAGTCTGATAAGACAGCACCTCTCTGTCCTTTGATACTGATAATGTGTTTTTGATGTGAGGTTCAGTGAGCCTTTAAAACAAGGAAAAACGAATTAATGACTCCTGATGATTGATAGACATCTACTTTGTATTTATATAACATGAGAGAACTTAACAACAAACTGAATCTATCATCATTACTCTTGAGTTTGGAACCTGTATCCATAATCAGCTCAGTCTTGTAAAAAATGACAGTCACTAATACTGTTGTATTTTACTGGCGTTTAACTGCATGCGTGAATATGGACCTAAATAACTGAAACATAGGGCATTGGGCAATATTGTGAAAAAGAAGTAGCCTACATTAGAATACTTTCGTGTTTAGCTGAATCCCTCTTTTAGGGGGAGCTACAACACGCACCAAACGGTAATGTATTCGCTACAGAAAAGCAAGATGTGTATAATTAGCGATAGGCCTCCTCCTTCAGGCGATGGCTGCAACCAATCAGCAATAAAAGACACACACAAAGAACATTGTCTGCTTACATTACTAGTCAAATTTCAAGTCTGAAATTAGCAGATATTGTCAGTGTACGGAACGTATATTTTCAAGAAAACATCTCACAGACTACCATCACAATGAATTTCAGGATCAAAATTAAGACAAATGTTGTTGAGAACATTACAACAATAAATGTGAATATGATGGAACTGGTCGTGGTTATCAGGATAAAAAATTGCCTATCCAATAGTCTACTCAGTTTCTTGGCCGACTGTAGGAGTGCTGATAGTATCATTAACGATGCGCCTCCGGGTACAAAGTCTCGTGTTGGACATGTTCACCACACATCTGTCTTATTAGCATTAGGCTATCTGCCAGTCCTCCAAAAGAACATCTAGGCCTACTCCTCATATAAAATCTGTTCGGAAAAGGTTATGACCATAGACTACACATAACAAAACACGCCTGTTGCCAAAGAATCACATTTGTTTTGTTTACTGTACATAAAACATGTACACGACAGCCCAGCTCTCAGCTCATTGTTCGGTCCTCTCAGGTAATTCGTTGCCTCGTCCTAATTCTGATAGCCCTGGGGCGAAGTAGTCTACAACTGCACAACAATCGGTTATTTCCATGGCTTATAACGTGGGCCTTCTCCATTTCTGAAAATTAAATGACTGTCACAGAGAAATAGTGCCAGATGATGGTAAAACATGTTCTGCCTCTTTAAGGCATGCAGCCTTTTAAACCCGGCGGATAACGCACCTGCTTGGCAAAATGAACCTGTAAAAGCATTTCCACCACATAATTAATAATCGATAGATTGTTACGTATTAACTTGGTGTTGAACTAAATACCACAGTCGAATATGTGTTGTACACGCGCTACAAATGTAGCCTACAGATAGCCTTCTATGCGCAATAACGGGATAAGACTATAGACGTTTGGATGTAGCCTAATGCATTCTATTTTATTGCTATTATGTCATCCGACTGTGTTGATACAATTACACCATATTTCTGTCTTATTGGACACCTACATCAGAAACTCACAGCCTACCCTTCAGTTGGTTTTCAGGTCCAGCCTCAAAATAACGGCAAGCAATCGGGGATATCCTTAATCACGCATTATTCCAGGCTTCTCTCCGTCTCCGTTTCATGCATCCGCGCAGCACCACAAATTGCTCGTTTTCCCTCAAGTCTGCGACACCGCGACAGTTTCTGACTGTGCACAGAAAATACACGTTGACGTCCAGGCCAGACCACTGTGCACCAAGCAGTGGATATAGCGTACAACGCATATGATTGCTGACAAAAGCAAGGCTGATGGACACTACGGCTAAATAGTCCCGATGCTGCTGCAAGGAAACTCGCTCTTCCACCCCCTGAAGAAGGATGTAGTCCTGTGACAGCGAGGCTGCGCGCGCAGCCTTCTGGCTCTGCAACCCGTAGTCCTCCCCCGACTACTTAACGCGCGAGCGTGCGAGCGTGGACGCACGCGTCGAAAGGTAAATCCTTGGTCAAATCCATGCAATGCACTTGTCATGACCGCATGCGAACCCATCGGGCACTTATTAAAAACAATAAAGATAATCTTAATAATAAACAGGCAAATAGAAAAACAGGCCTATTACCAGACGCTAATTGCGAATTTGTAAACAATAATAATAATAAAAAAAAGAATCCGAGATTGTGGGTACACGACAGCAGCTGAGCCCTGTGGGGGAAACCTAGCAGTTAGTACAACTGACATCTCCGCCACCCCCTGCTTGTCACTGTGACAAATGGCAACATGAATACCAATACCTTCCGTGGTAGCCTACTTTCCGAACAGAGAGAGGAGACCCAGGTGTTACTAGGGGAACACAACAGCGCCGAGCAGCAACTCATCATTCAACAAATGGACAGTGGCCTAAAAGTATATCAAATATTTTTCATGGATGTAGTAGTCTATTTCACGCTCGTTATGGTCTATGCATTGGCATTGGCAAGGTCTAACTTGAAATATTCACCAAACAATGAACCTAACTATACAGAGAAATGGCTAATAAATCCACATCAGTCATCTACATCAAAGTGTGCAATAGACTTTGGTGAAAGCAAGGCACCTGCAGTGGTGAGGGAGAAAGAGGTGATGGGGGGGGGCTGGACTGAGGTGTGTGGTGGTGACAGCACTTGGGGGGGGTGGAGGCCCCAGGGGGCTCCCTATCACTGCCAGGCAGCCTGCGGCCATGCCTCCAGGCTGAGAGGCTTTACCATTGTTCTGCTGAGAGGGGGGATGCAGTTTAATAGAGTTTAATGAGTTGCGCTGTGCATGTGCAACATCCCAGCCTGTTTGGAAAATGCTGTGTGACTTGAGCTATCCCTCTCGATCTTGATCACCAGCCAGCCTTCATTTATAGCTACTGGTCCTCAGCTTATGGGCACATGGTGGAACTCAGAATGGACCAGTTACCGGTCTTTTTATTTACCCTGAGCCTCTGCTACTGTGTCCTTTTCTGGACCGATGCTTAAACAACATGATTTTGGACAGGACCCACCATGTCTAATGACCAGCTGAAAAAGATTCAGTCACAGCTGGCATTGCTCTTTCCCTGTAATAAATATACTTTTAATTTCAGTTAAATACATTATATATCATTTTAAAAACATTTTGCATTGAAATTACCATAACATGAGGGATTTATTCTAACCTCGTTGAGTGTTACAGAAATCATTGTACAACAAACATTGTGAAAAACTGGCAGCTTAACAAGAAATACTGGACTATGGCAGTGAGACAAATTATGGAAGTCATGTCTTGTTGAAAGATAAGTCAATGTTAGCTGTGGCAGAACAATAGTCATTGTGTTATTGTTTCATATATAAATAAATAATTTTTGATTAAAGAAACATACAAGGGAGGAGTTGCTAATTTCACTGCATTTTTCTTTAAGTGACAAAAATGAACGCTAAGGCTTAAATGGAGAGCAAGAGATGGATAGATAGATAGATAGATAGAGAAAGAGAGAGACTGGATTGATGATATCCCACTGATGTTACACAGCAAAGTCACAGGATGTTGAATGAGGAGTCAGGCTTGAGTAAATCTGAATTTAGGTCACCCCGACCCCCCTATACTCAACTCCACCCCACCCCCTTCACAACATATCCTCCCCCTCCATCAAAGATGAATTCAGACATCACGCAACCCCAAGCAGCCCTCTGTGTTTGAGCCGGGCTGCCTGCAGTCACCTGGTAAATGACAGTGAGTGTCCTGGAGTACTGCCTGGAGACAGGGTTGATATGTTGCATAGACTACTGGCAATGTGTGTGTTTCACACACAGGGAATGTAATACATGTGTGTGCATGAATTCATTGTTCATTACCTTGACAAATCACTTCACTGCTGACATTTACCTGATTTTTTTAAAACATAATTTTGTCAACATATTGGTAGCTGAACTCGATGTGTACTCTATAAGAGGTGTTATTACAGTCTGCATTTACCATTTTACCATTGTGCCTTTAAAGGAACTCACCAACGTTTGGGGAAATAAGCTTTCCCCAAAAATTGGTGTGTCCCTTTAAGTTACAGCAAATAATACAATAATAAAACATATTATTTCTACTTAAACAGGCTAGTTCAACAGCATATAAGGCAACCTGATATGAAGTGAACACTGTTGAAGTCATACGTTTGCAATCTTCAGTTTACAATATGTTTGTTTTGCAAGTGAGAGGCTAACTCAGAGAATTGTTTTGAATAACTGTGACTGTTTGTGTGTCTTATAGGGCGAATTCTCTCTCCACTGATAACGCATTGGCAGTAAGTACAAAGCATGTCTGTACACAATGAAATGAAAGCCTGGCTGCATAGTCAGTTGAGGGTTATCACCCTTTGAATTCTGCAGAGGAAGATTCTGGCTTCCGCTTCCACCACTGGCTGGCACCGTCTCAAGGAAACAGTAGGGGCCAATGATGTGATGTTCCAGAAGAGCGACATTATCTCAGACAGCCATGTGATCATTAAATTGCATTATCGTTGTGATAGAATACAGATTTTCAAGAAAACCAATGTGTTAATTATATCTTAAGCCGTTTATTGTATGCATTGTATTCTGCATGATTTAACCAAAATTATTGTTTCAAGTTTTCATCGTTGCAGATTTCCTCTGTATAAAAAAAAACCTAGGGAAGCAAGAGGTCTGACAAGTTCCTCTCAAAACATGCCACGAGCCAAGCTCTGCAACAGTCTGTGATAAGATTACACAACAAACAGAGCCTTCGCTCAGAAATGAAATCAAATACTTGGGTTTACTTTGGTTACCTAAGCCAACATACATATGTACAAAAGAGATAATGTATTTTTTAATCAAGGCAAAGAAAAACTCAGAGTATATGTTTTGTCAGTTATTAATATATCCAATTACCTTTGTACATTTTATGAATGTGCAACAGAATGGCAGGTTTGTGGACCAGCTAATCTTCTTCCCTGTGATTTACCAGACTTTAGGGCTTGTTTTGCACCAAGGTGGTGGTCATACAGACTCAGGTTCATTCTGAAACATTCAGATAATGAGCTGATAAGTGGTTAATGATGAACATCATCAATAACTTTTGCAAATAGTTCTTCCTCTGACCCTGAAAGGGTAGGAGAGGTTTGTTCTGGTCAAACAATATGCTACAGAAATGAATGAAACTAAATGAGACCGACCCATTTTTTTCAGATTCAATATGGTGGAATACATGTAAGGGCAGTCATGACATGCTGTTATGACAATAGCATCAGAACGGCATGCACCACATCATGTTCGACTGAGTTCAACTCTTGTTTCCTGCGTTACCATGCTTAATTTTGTCATCCGGCCTTCAGCATTTGTAGTCTGATCAGTCTTTGAAGCTCGTCCATAAAGGATGTCGGCTACAAAATGGCATTGCCAGGGCTGTGTTTATGAGACGCGTGAGGGGGAAGATGGACGCAGTACTGCAGCACAGTCACAGCACGAGCAGACAGGCTCCCCACTGTGCCAGTGATTGATCTTCCTCCCCAAGCCTCCCATGAGGAGGAGAGTGAGGGGGAGGATGGTGGATGGAGGAGCAAAGGGAACATGTGAGGAAAGATGGTGGTGGTGGGGGGTGCTTCACTGCACTTCTGTTTGGTGTTGCTGAGGTGTATGGGGCTTTGTGTGGAATTGTCCCACACAAACAGAAAGGGGTGAAATGGATATGGTGATAAAAACAAGTTAGAACATGGGGGGGGGGGGGGGGGATCAAACACAATTCTGTGCACTTACATTGCATGTCAACATAGAGATACCGAATTTGTTATACCTAGTCGGCTACATTTATTCTGTTGACTGTTGAGCAGCTGAAAACCTATACCGGGCAGGAAAGGGACCATATTTCATTCTCAAAACTCTAGCAACTGGTCTCCTCAGTTTCTAGACAATTACAGAATGTTGTTCAATTAAGAGGTGAAGAAAATGCCCCTGTCTCAACTTTTTTGAGACGTGTTGCTGACATTAAATTCAAAATGAATTTATATATACATATTTTTTCCAAAAAAACAATACAATTTCTCTCCTTCAGTTGATATGTTGTCTTTGAACCACTCTTATAGGGTTGACATGATTTGTAAATCATAGCATCATTTTTTAATTTACATTTTACAAACGTCCCAACTTTTTTGGAATTTGGGTTGTAGGCTACATAGTAGTTTACTGCAGTAGGGATGTAAGGCATCACACAAACCCCATGACCTAAATATAACTAAAAAATGTGGATGGTGGTCAGAAAGAATGAAAAGGATAGAGGCTATTATATAATTTCCAAGAACCATAATGTTTAAGAATGTGATATTAAAATTCTTTGTATAGCCTATGGTTTTCACCTGTTCCGATAGCCTATAATTGATATACACAAATGTCAGCATTTTAACATATTTATTTAAACCCTTTTAATTAATATCATGATGTGATCCACTGGTGGGCCTAAACCTTTTTCTGTGACTGCTCAATGCTGTACCATTTAGCAATTCAGGAGAGCAGCCTGAGCCAAAGGGTCTGAACAAAGATTCTTGATTAGCCTACTGCTCCGCTTTCACCCTCTCTGATCTGAAGTTAGCTTAAACTGTTTGGTCTTTTCCAGTCTAATGTTATGTCTGTGGACAGTAGGCTACACATAAATTCAAATATTCTTGCAATGTATCTATAGCAGGGCTTTTACAGAAAATAATGCAAGACGATACTTCTTTAAAGCCCGATGGCGCCATCTGCTGGATTGTTTTAGTAGGCTACACACGATAAGGACAGAATAAAAGATCAGGATGCTAGGCCAGTGTAGATGTATGGCTAGGCGTTGCCCTAAGGTCTAGGTTCCCTTGCATTAATTCTTTCACACACATACAGGCGTTTTGGGGCGAAAATCAGGTAGGTTACGGCATGCTGTTGGAGGTGCAAACAAATGCTGCATCGCATCAGATCACAAGGAGCTGGCTCAAGGGTTCTAAAAGTATTTTATCATGAAAAGCACCATTTTTATTACCCATGTGTAGGCTATTCACTTCTGGCTCCTTGGCTATTTTGGTATCTATAACGAGCTATTTGACGTCTTTAGAACTCTAATGTTAAGTTACTCCAGTCTCGATATTTTTGACGTTAAGCACTTGCCTATCCAAAGTAAGGAAGGTAGGCTACCTGTTTAAGTTAATGGTCAAATCAACCAAAACTCATAGGTTGGGCTGAGGCCTCACCTGCACAGATTTGGAAAACAGATTTCGCAATATTGTGAAGAGTGTGCCTACAGAGAAACCGTGTAGGCCTACTAAACGTTTATTTGAGATTACTTTATCATGTTCATAAGTCCACAACCTAGATAGGCTAAATCACAAACCTGCAGTCCTCATCAGTGTGATAGGCCCTTCAGCCGTCGGGTGGGAATTGAGGAGTCATCGACCCCCTCCCCCCTCCGCGCGGTATTTGGAAAGTTTCATGGCGTTGTAGACAGCAAGTCAGACAGCTGCTAGCATAAAAACATCAGATAGTAGATAACTGGCACCGACGTGTTTTAACAAATGTCAAACTTTATTTTACTGCACCTTTGTCACTAGCGTTGTTCAAGATGAAAGTTGAGTGTGGTCAGAGCAGTGACGGAACACGTTTTATTTGCCCTGGTGAAGGAGGGGTCGACTGTGCTGAAAATGCTGAAGGAAACGAAGAAGGAATGTCAGAAATTATTGTCCAACTTGACGACGAACTACCTCCCTCAAGCCCAGAAACTTTCTCTAGTCCAGAAACCGACATATTTTTATTTGCGCCTGTTTCAGACTTTGAAGAGGACGGAGCTAACTGCGATTCGGATTCTTCCAGTGTCCCAGCTGGTAACGTTAAACAACAGTCGTCGATTAACTTGAACGTTAGGAAGATCAAGTTGGAAGGATGTGAGTTATTTACACGAACTGACCAAAACTCTATTTCTATAATTCATAAGGCCTATGTATGTATGTATGTCAACATTTATTTAATTTGGCTAATTGATGATCACACTCAACCAGATGATTCTGCTGTTGCTATGCTCACACACTACTAGAACTAGAATATCCAGCTACCCAACCTTTCTAGAACCAAGCATGCCTAGCCAGTCGGCTAACAGTTTTGCAGTTTGATAGATGCCTATTGGTTGTTATTGTTGGCTTTTCGCGGGATAGGCTACTCTGGTCCTGTGCCTCATAGATATATATATATCTATGCTGTGCCTAGCCTACACAACTTCCTATACAACATATGGCTATTTCTCCTTATGTTGTGCTGAGTAACGTGTGCTAAAGACACGGACTTGAAGTAAAGTGAGTATCATAGTCTGTGCTTGTGCTTCAGTCAATGAGACAATCGATCATGCAATAGGCCTCACATCATTGTATTGTTTGGTACTATCACACAACCTGCAGCTTTCCTTTTTATGTAACAGGTGCGGAGAAAAATGGGGTCATTCCCAGGAGGACTGATCGAAAACCAAGGCGTAAGAAAACAAGCAGTCCTGTACCCAAGCACAATAGTTCACTGTCCACAAATGGCCAGGTATTTCCCCCCTAAGAGACTTTTGAGCACCAAAATCTAGATTATATCTGACCTTTGGTTCCTGTATTATATTGAACCAAAAAAGAAGTGTCTGACCTCCTATAATGTCACAGCCAAAGCGACGAGGGACAAAGAAGTCACTGGTAAAGATTCAACCATGTAAATCGGGCCATGCTGAGCAAGACCGTATGTCGGGGGAGACAGCAGGCTGGATCCCAGCTCCCTACACCAAGCAAGAAACTGCCATCAGCCCACAAGCAGCCATGGAGCCACCAGGCTTCCCATCTCTTCAAGGAAAGGTTAGTGTTAGCGATGACACACCCAGTTGTCTGTTGCTTCTAAAAAGAGTTTTGCAAAAAGAGTGCATTACCACCATCTGCTGCACTGAGGTGTAATGGCAAATGTACCCTGTAGCCTCATTCTGGCCGCCAGGTGGATAAGGTGAATTATAATGAAAAGGACCATTGTGGACTACAGGCATTATGTTGTATCAATATAAGGAATACTGAAGCACACTGTTCTTAGTCTTGTTCTTTTCATGTTTCTTGGAACTCTCTTTTTGCACAGATGGAGGAACCATTCTGTGAAAAGAAGGACAACATTTTGCTGGAAGTGTTGAAATATTGCCAGGTATGATGTTTGACTGTTTTCCAGTTAACACCTTGATACAGTTGTGATGTTAGCAAGTACTTTGGACAGATCCTCATCTATAACTTTTGCTTTGCATTATTTCACTGTTTGGCACTATAGTTAAATGCAAGTGTGTGTTAACGAGTTGTTTAGTAAAATGTGATAATAATGAAGGGCCAACTGATGTAGATGACTGTTTCTGTCTTTCTGCTAGACGTTGTGCACAGTTGTACAGAGGCTTGAACAGAAGATTGATAGCCTTCAAGCAGATTGCTCCCAGCTGTATCTCCACATCAACAGGGAAGACTCAAAGAAGGTACATATGTTCCCAGGTTGATTCCACATCATACAAACAGTATGATCTGTTTTGTACAAACATTGCATTTTGTGACATGTCATTAGCTTGGCATATTCTTTGCATTCCTGACTGAAGCAGAGCCCTTGCAGAAATGGGTCCTAATCAACAATTCATCCTGTTGGCTAAATGGTTGTCAAAGGTTGACATTTCTATGAAAAGTTTTAAATAGCCTAATCAATAAAATGTTGTAGCTTCTGTCTTTGTAATCACATTGAAATTAAGTAATTACAAATCATCTCACTTTACAATAGAGATTTGGCTCAAAAGTGCATTGAACCAGATAATGCAAACGAAATGCACCTGGGTGAATCAAGGATGCATACATACTAATTGATGAGGAATGATTGGGTATCTCACTGCAGTAATGTTTTTGGTTTGAAAAAGAAATGGCATATTTCACCTTTATTGTAGATTTATCCATAATTAGCTCCACTACTAAACACAAACACAACAAAACAACTTAAACAAAAATAAACATTAAGTAGTCACTAAGGTGTGTTCTCCAGATATGTTGAGTGGAGCTCCTAGTTGACGAGTCTTGCTGTGAGTGCCAATTAAATACAATTATTGCTGAGTGGCAGCATCGGTGTGTGGCCCATAATGTGTCAACATTGCTGGGTCTTGGTAAACTATTTATAGTCAGCATTTCAGTCATTATAGTCCCTGTGTGGTCTGTGTCCATTAGATTCAGTGATGGAAAGCCTTGCATCTGTAATTGGGTGGAAGTTGTTACTGCAAAATCTATCTGCGTATTATTTACACTGTATATTACTATTTCACCAGTAAAGACATTGAGTGATATTTTTGTCTTTGATATGCTAGGTTTGTTTGTGTTAAAGTATGTGTTCATGTGTATGATTTTATCTGTGTTTTTGGCTTTGTCTTGTTTTGGGGAGTAGAATGTATTGAAATGCTACCCTTACCCCTAGAGGGGTAAAGATATAATTCATGTTTCCTGTAGTGTATCCAAGATATGAATAGGTTCCTGGAAGCAAACCTTATGTTTGCAATTTTTGTATTGTATACCAGGAATGGCATTCAGCGATTCAGAGACCTGAGTTTAAGGGTGCTGATCTACAGTTCCATGCTCCCACTCTCAGTCTAAGACCGCCAGACAAGGTATTCATATCTAAAGTTGTGTGGAACAACTAATATGTTATCTTTGCCTTCACAACTGTAGTGTCTTATCACATTTTTAAGCAGGTGAATCGTCATATGGTGCAAGCATGCAGACACCAGTTAATTCCAGTCTTGCCTTTGTTCTTTAGCCACACGCTTCGTCATTTTTGGGGAGAGACGAGCCGCCTTGGGGATGTGTACAGCAAAACAAAGTAAACACCCAGTGTCGACTTCCAAGCAACGGAAATACTTTTACATGTGGTCCAAACAGTCTTGAATCATCTCAACCTGAAGCCTACTTTGGGGAAGCCGACAAAGCTAGTGCAGGCAAAATTGCAGGAAGAGGTCGAAGAGGAAGAGGAAGAGGCCAGGGTAGAGGTAGGAGTCAAGGTGCCAGCAGGAAGAAGGATCCAACTCTTCAGAAAGTGCCTCCTCTAAGGGCAAACCAACCCAAACGCAGAGTGTCCTTGCCTGTCTCTGCTGATGAGGGACTGTGTGCCAGCAAAGTAGCCAAGATTCTCTCTGAGCTACAGGGGAGGCGATCGACACCAGGGGGCTCGGTGGAGGAGTGCTGTGAGGCCACTAAAAACAACAGTGTCTTTAATGACAAAGAGCAACATGGTGAGCAGAATGTACTTTTTTAGGAGCAGGTTAGGAGCTGAACTTCCTAGTTAAAGGTACACTATGCAGGTTTAGGTATTTTTGGCGACTGTAGAGCTCCCTCTAGAGTCGCAATATATATCTGATGTTATAGCAAACTTATCGTGACTTTTCCCCCTGTACACAATGAAAATGCTTTTGTTGTGGAGGTGAAGGATTAACAGGCAAAAAATATCACCAAAGAGTTATATCTACTGACAAGGTAATGTTTCACGACTCTTGCGAGATTTGTCGGGCCGCCGTTCTTGTAGTTGCATGGGTGGTTTTCTCGGTAGCGACTCGCTATGTATATGCTGTATAGCTATGCTAGGTGAATCTTGCATAGTGTACCTTTAAAGTGTCCAGGAGCTTTCACATTCATTTAAAAATAGAAAAAGTGTGAAGATATTAGGAGTCAGAAATTGTATTTTGGCTGATTATGGTTATGGTTTGCAGTGATGATTGGAAGTGCCTTCAGGAAGGTGTGGATCCCATACTCTGTGTACATGGAGGCCTTTAAGCAGGATGAGCCTCAGAAGGCTGTTGTGCCAGTACTGCATGCAGTTTTTTCACAAAGTGTCCTTAGCTGTAGCGCTGTGGTCCCAAACCCTCAGAGAGGCATCCAGGAGCTCAGCCCAAACAAACTAGAGGCCATCCGAGGTACCGTATATATTTATACATTTTTATTTTATAGACTGCCTGCCTTTTTCCCCCTTAACAATGCCAATGCACTTACCTTTAGAGTTTAGCAATAACTGTTCATTGAATTGTGTATGTTGTATTGTTGTACTTCTGTGATTCAAAATCAGTTCAAGTTGGCATATGCAAGCACTATGCACTTTTAGACTTATTGGTTAAAGAATCACAAAATCAATATTTGCACACAGAATGGCTGGCGGAGATGTACCCCAGACATGAGCTGGAGGTGAAGGGAAAAGCTTGGGCTGAATGTTTGGGTGTCCTGAACAGTATCACCAAAAAGTTGAAAACCGATACGACTCCAACCAAGACTGCCTCCTTTGAGTTGCCATGAAGTTAACCTGGTGGATATAATTATATTTTGATTGAACTTTTTGTGTTATGACACTTTCGTCTGAGGGTCAACAATTTCTGTTATGTTTTTGATGCTGCTAAAATTACTTTTTCATAGACTACTACACACATAACTAAACATTTTAAATGTGATGTGTGAAATGAAACACAAGTGAATGACTTTTAAGAATTCTATGTTTATCTTTTTGTATAGTCTTAAATACAGAAGACTCGCATGCAATTTACGTGTCTCTCACATCATTTCCTTCCACTTTCACTGTCTGATATCAGTGCGACTTCTGAACATAATGCAACTTAAACCTTAAAAATATTTTGGTCTATATTTTGGTCCTTAAAGAGTTTTGGTCTAAAACTAGTGAGCTACCTGCTTAAAAACACATGTAAAAGCCTTGCAACCTCCAACAACTTTTCTGATATTTTCGCAGTGTTCAGACCTGAACCACTGAACTACAACACACAGCTTGCATTAAGTATAGTTGTGTTTATCTGTCCTTCACATGACCACATTCCTTCAAATTTTATTTGAAGATGAGGCTAAGGCAGACTTTAAAAAATGGCATAATATTTCGAATTAATTTAAAACCGACAAAGACAAAACTTTGTCAATATTTATTCAATATTATGTAAACAATTTCTGTATTAAAGGGATATTCCACCATTTGGGGAATTACACAAATTTTCCACCTCCCCTTGAGTTAAACAATTGATGCTAGGCTGGAGCTGAAAGTGCTATGGCCAGACTCAGAGAATGGCTGGATAAACTGGAGAAAGATAAAAATCAATTGTGTAACTCAAGGGGAGGTGGAAAAGGAGTGTAATTCCCCAAATGGTGAAATATCCCTTTATTATGATTTGCAGTATTAGTAGTATGGGCATGTCAATGTAAATAAAAAATCCATATGAATTAACAAAATATATGTATAATATACATATATATAACAAGATGATCCATGTTTTACCAAAAAACCCACATAATAATGAATTTAAATAGAATTTCTTTAAGGCATTACCTGTTATCCATGCAAGTGTTTAGTACAAGGCCCAGGTTTTACAATTTCAGTGTAAATTTGAGAGTGGAAATACTCAAAAATACAAATGTTAGGTATGACCTATTCTCCAGGAAAAAAAAAAACTTATTTGAAAAAAACATTCTTTGATGGTTAACATGATTTTCTTTCTTCAATGAACTAGCATCCATGACTGTCCTATGATTCATTTTTTTTTTTTAAACAAAATAAGATCTGTAACAGAACTATCATACAGTAAGAAAGCCTTAGATATCCCCATTATATTCACAGATTTCTCTGGTAATCTTGATGGGGTTCCAATACACTGAATGAGAATCACTGTAGTAACATTAAAACGGTTTGACTGGATCTCAGGCACAGCGTCTTTAGCATTTCTCCCAGTGAAATACACTGGTCAGTAGAGTCGCTGGTGCTTGTGCTCTCCTCATGTTCCCTTCTTGCGGCCCTTGCCCATCTTGAGGTCATGTCTGAACTTGCGGATGGTGCTGTTGATGGCTCCCACACACACCTTCCAGTCCTGGCCATCCTCCTCCAACAGTAACCAGGGGAAACGTTCTTGTAGGTGTTCTGAGAATGCCCCAAAAAATGCAAAATGGGCAAACAAACAAACCGTAAAACAATCTTTTACACAATTTTACAAGATACACTGACACCTCTACTAAACACACATCAAGTGGTAACTGCCACTAACCTCTGAGAGCGGATATTTTGTTGTAGTCCAGAGCTTGGATGCCACTCTCAGTGTTGCCATGGACATTGCTCACCACGAGCACCTCCTCAGGAAACATGTATTTGATGAGGACGCGTGCTGCCAGCTCAGGCCTGGTTCGCTGCAGGGCTGTGAACATGGCATACTGGGGTACCTTCACGTTCCGCAGAGGGTTCCCAAGATGCTCTAAAAAAATCCCTAATTTCATCAACCCAGAGATTCTCTGTATATGCACTCGACGTATGAATGTGCATAGAACGTGCTAAAGAACAGATAATCTGATTTAAACAAGATGGAACTTACCGTATACAGTGTCTGAGTAGGATGTCAGACTGTTTTCCTCCTCATTTTGTATATGTTTATTAACTCTCGCGTTGTCTTCCTCCTCACTGTCAGACAGCTCTACATCGATCTCTGCTGTGAACTCCTCTGCTGTGAACTCCTCTACTGTGAACTCCATCTCTGGAGTGTAATTCTCTACGGACTCCTCAATCTGTGCTACGTACTTCTCTGTGGGCTGGTCCACCTCAGGGTCAGGATCTGCTTCTGGTTCCGGGATAGGTTCTGTGTGCGATGCCGAGATATCAAGAGTCTTCAGAGTTTCATCCTCCCTCTGCATTTTCAGCTATTGATGAACGAGGAGACAACAGGCATCAGCCATCAGCTTGCAGGGCCAAGTTTTCATATTGCCAGTTCTTGTTTTCTCATTGTGCTACCTACCCGTCGCCTCTTGGCCATCAGACGTAGGTACCTGGCAGTTGAGTTCATGACCGACATGCATTTTCTCCAGTCTTTGCCTTTCTCTTTGAGATCATACTCTGGGTACCTTCTGGCCAGCCATTCTGAGGACAAAATCACAGTGGTTATGAAATCATTATTAAAGGAGAAATCTGGCGAGTTTTCACATAGATACATTCTCGGGTTCACCAAGTACTGTCATTTAAAAAAAACAATCGGTTTTACCTAGCTCGAGTTGCTACAGCCAGCAGCCAGGCAGCTGCAGTGCTACATCTGGGGGCATGTCTGAGCTCCTATTTACATACTAAATGTACTCGGTGACTTCGAAAAGTGAAGATCTATGTGAAAACTCGCCGGATTTCTTATTTAGAAATTGATTTGCTTTCAAAGGCAATACTGACTGTTCATCTTCCCTTACCTCTGATGGCACCAAGCTTGTTTGGATCCAATTTCTTCAGGCCCCTGGTGGTGTCACCCAAAGTGTTGCTACAGCTCATCTCCTCGATGGAGAATACACAGCGAGTGAGGAATCGGACAGCCTTTCCAGGTTTGGACATCTTTTCTGCCTTCAGGAGGGCGCTCTGGCTAATGGACACATTCCTCTTCCTGCTGCCCAGCCAACCTGTAGTGTGCATTACCACATTTGAGAATATGGTATTCATTATTTGCAAACTGTGTCCTTAAGAGCAGGTCCCCCCACCAAAAAATAAATAAATAAAGGATTGAGGGCCATGCTGCCTTACTTTGCTGATTAGGTATGGCTTTTGATGTTCTACCTGAGGCAATATCTAATCTTTGACAAAAATGAAACAGAAATAAACCCCTTAAAATAACAACATTAACGATTTGGGTTGGCTACCAACCGAAAACCAGAAACAAAACATGGCATATAAAATATCTAAGCCCTAAAGTTATCGGCGGAGTCAGCAATGTTAATACAAAAATCAACTTTGATGTGGGCAAAGGAAAAACCACATAAGACCGACAAATGAAGGCAATAATCTTCTTAACAATCGTGTTGAAGCTTAAGCAGGTCTCTAGCACCTACACTAGTACAGAGAGACTGAGGACAACTTTGTTGTTTCAGTATTGCTGACTTCACCTTTATAAAAAAAAAAAAAAAGTTTATAAGTAGAAATGTCTACTTCTCGTAAGATTCTAGACCAGTATTGATGGCAGGACCTGTTTTAGGGCTGGCTCCATATGCTGTGTAAGATTGGCTTTGAATCTGCTGGTCCAGATCTTTGAGGGGAGTCGGATGGTTTGAGAAGTTTGCTGCGCCAACGGTCTTAACCAGGGAATCATTCTGGCCCTGCGGGGCCAGGCTGGGTGGGCTGGGAGGTCTCAGGGTCGGGGCTGGAGAGAGAACTGGGGGCCTCTTCACCTCCACTGAGGGAGGGGGTGGAGGAGAGCACACGCGCACCAAATGTGGCATGGACAAGGCTAGGTCTGGGGCCAAAGACGTGTCCACACTTACAGCAGGAGGGTCTGTGTTCTTGGACAGAGATGGTGTTTTTGATGTAGCCTGTCAAACCATGAAACACATGGTCACTCGTAAATAAAAGAAAATGAGCCTTATCACTGTATGAAACCTGTTCTTTGTTTGGGCCTTATTTACACCATGCAATAATGAACCGTAATGTCTGTAAAACACTGTAAGACCATGGAAAGATGGGTATGGCAGGATTTACCTTTTGGAACTGTTCTGGAGTCAGCTGGATTGGCTGAATATTTGTCACCTTGGCTTGTAGCTGTTCAAATTTCTCATCCAGTTTCTGGATGGCTCCGTACATAACCTGAGATGATGATGATGATGATAATAAAAACTAAATCATACAGGTCTTATACAAACATAACTATTTATATCTTGATTGTGTCCCTATATTAACATTATACCATACCTGGCAATATGCAAGGATTTCACCCAGGGTTCTTAGTTGATCAGTGCCAAAGGAGTCCTTTGAAATTGAGCTCTCCTGCTGATCAATGCAAAATGAGTCGGGTTTAATTAGATTATACTCATTAGATCAGATTCAACTTTATTGTCATTGTGCAGAGTACAAGCACAGAGACAACGAAATGCAGTCTAACCAGAAGTGCAAAAAAGCAGAAAAGTGCTTACACTGTATGTGATATACAAAGTAGGTGGTGCATAGACAGGACAAAAAATATAGTGCAGTGTAGATAGTAGTATAAGTTGTTTTCAGAAGGTGGTTTAGAGTAGTATAAATTAAATATAAGTATGTGCAATGTATTATTTATTTATTCAGTTCAGAACCTGTTACCACTCTGCTCAACAGCACACTTGCCACATTTCTGTAGTGTGCCTTCAAGGTGTTCTTGAGAACTAAAATGTTAAAACAATCCACCTGCCTCATGAAGTTGTTGGCTGTCATATTCAAGAGATGACTCCCCCTCTTGTTCCATCCTCTACAGAACACGCCAATGTAAAAACCATTGTGGGCGTTAAAATCAATGCCACATTTCAATATTCACATCCTCTTGTGTTCCTTTAATGCCACTCTTGCTACTTGTTATATGATTTAAATGTTTTAATTCACATGATGCACTGTAGCATGACTGTGCCATACCATGCTGCTGGTTAATGGCACGGAGGCAGAGCCCTGCCCTCTCGTGTTCTGAGAGGTGCCGTTACTCCTCTGTCCGTCTGAGCTCCACCTCTTGGGTGTCTGTATGAGAGAAGTGGTGGGCTGTCTGCCAGTGTCCCTCTGCTGGCCTCCTTTATTGCAAATAGAAAATGGGAGAAAAAAAGCAAAAAAGATGTCTAAAGGAAATAATGTAGGCTATATTCTCTTGCAATTATGTCCTTTTATTGTCTATTATTTGCAAGGGCTGGCATGTGCATTTGAAGTAAATAGTTTTGAATATAGAGTTTATATGTATAATTTACTATGTAAAGACAGCGTTTCCCACAGAATTGAATTCCATTTGTGGTGGTAGGTTTGCAGAATTAACCTGAATGCAACAGTTTTTAACAAATTAGTGCAGTGTGGTTATGATTCTAACCAGATTTAAGCACAATTTAGTACAACCAGGAAAATCATTGTGTGGTGGTCAATGTTGATATTGTGGTGGGCTGCCACAAATAAGTCAATGTATGGGAAACACTGAAAGAAATACAAAATATCTCAAGGAGGCTTACCGTCAATATTCAAAAGTGCTGCAGATGTATTTCCTGTCAGGGCTGAATCATCATCATCCTCACAACTGAGATGTTCTTCAATCATTACCTGATCATAATCTTCCTCAACCTTTATTTGCACACAACCTAAAGACAAATGAGTATGAATGACTGGACTGGACACAAATGCAATAATTCTGGCATGGGGAGTTCACGTTGATGGTTTCACCAAGCCCTGAGGCACACATGCTTGGCTAAAATAATGTGGCTGGTACAGGGCATACATGTAAAGGATAAACGCATTGTGCATGGAAAAATACGTCTCCTTTACATAAGTAGGCTATTAATGAAATAACAATTTCTTGGTTGAAATTATACTGACGGAGCTTGAGGTATCGATGAGAGAGCCGTTTTGCGCGTATCGAATAGTGCACAACCGGCAGCAATGGTGGAACGCTACCACTGTCTTTTTAAGAGGAAAGTAGCCTAGTATTAGTACGCCTAGCAGGACAAAGACCGACAGATGGCTAGTGCTTGACTCTTATAAACGTTTAGATAATTCGCCATAGCCTATTACATTCATGCCTACTATTAAAATAGCGTTCCAAATTATTCTTGTTATGAAGAAAACTATTGTATTGGTCGAGAAATACACTTGGCACGCTATAGACCACCGCCTATTTTGATGTTGCCTATGTGTTATTGTATAACATTTGTGGTGGTATTACAGTCATCAAGAGGGGTTATCTACACATTTATATTGTGAAATTGTCCTTTGTTGACGTTTTAAGAGGTAGACACAGAGTCAAGGTAAAGAACGCTATATCGGGTGATTGCTGGAAAACGTGGAACGTTATTGGTGACTATGGCTGATTTCACAACGCAAACGGGCACCCTGCATATCCGTAACATGGAGGCGAGCACACTACCATAGGGCTGGGTACAATGTCCTGTTGAGGAAATAAAACAGACAGTTGCATGTTAAGTTAACTGGCTACTTACTGTTTGCCGACATAGCTGCCAGAGAATTCCGCTGAAACCTTTCCCCTGTTGGCTCTGTCTGTCAACACACCCGTTCTGCAGGAACTGTATGTGAACGTAGCCTAATGTTAGGCTACATGTTACATTTTACACTGCTGCAGACGTCTTCGCAGTAGAACGGCCAACGATTGGTCGTTCACTGCTCGTCAACGTGGAACGTATGCGTTCATTTTCTGTAAACAGAATGGATCTAATGAAATGGATAGACGGGCAGAGACCTTGGGTGTGGGTGTGATTGCCACATGAATCTGACCATACTCTTAATTAATTATTTGTATAAGATTTATTGGTGACACATTTTTTTTTAAATCAGTGGCAGTAGAGGGTAGGATCCTACATAAAAAGACTTGGACTAGCCTGGTTTTATTTTTACATTTCAATATCAGTTTCACATTTGACCTGATTTTTGGATTTTAAAAATGACAGGCTACCTGACACTTAAAGGAACCGTATGTAAGAAATGTATTTCAATTAATCATACAATGGCCCTGGTATATTACTAGACATTAAGAAATCATGTTCATTTCAAATACTTATATCACTGACAACAGCAGTCCGGCCAGGATATTGTCATTTTAAAAAGTGAAGTTGCAGCCCCCAACTGATGTTGAAGTTGTGTTTTGTCATGTCATGTTGTGTTTTGGCCTGATGCGCCACCCTCCACCTATGTACTAATCACAAAGTCAGTAGTGTTTCGGCATCTGGGTTGGCAACCTCGAGTCAGGGGAGAGGGGGAGGGGATACACCACTCTACAGTAATTTGAAAGTGATTGCAGTACCAGTTTTGGCCACAATCTTATATATGGTTCCTTTAAAATGTCTATGATTATTTAAACTGGTGTAAATAATGTGTAAATAAAGACACAATGTTCACTTTGCGTATGACATTGTTACACCGTTCTGCCTTTAGGGCTGTTTGAGGAGACTGCAATCTCTAATGCATGACTTAAGCAAGAAGAAAGATTAATACAAGACATACTGCAAATCAGTGTCTAATGACTGTCACATGGTATTGCCACCTAGTCTGATGGGTTTTCTGTGAGTTTTGCATTAGAGGACTGCCAGACAGATCTACAGAGTAAATGCAGGCTTTGCAGATTTGTCTGGTTTCACCCAGGTTATTTTCAAATGAGAAATACGATACATTTACCAAAAATGCCAATGCAATATACAAATTTGCCTTAAAAGCCCAATATATCATGTAACATTTCAGATGCATTTAAAATAAAATCATAAATGTGTTCCATATGGTCAATTTCTTATATCCTTCATAATTTTCCTTAGCATAAATGTATTTTAATGAGGTAGGGTGATGCACATCCTTGACTGGCATGTAGGCTAGATATGCAGCAGTTATCAAAAACAATGCTTATGCAACTAAATATTAGATCAGTAATTTAAAGTGAAGTTAAATCTTAAAAAATGTCTTCAGTTTATGTCAAGGTTGAAGAGAAAAATCTCAACACTGCTATTTTTTGGATCAGATTAATATTCCTTTTCTTTACTTCCTGTAAAAAAGTAATGCAGACTTGATACAATTTGTAATTCAGAAAAAAAGTATGCAGACTTGATTTGGATTTGAATGTGTGATGTTTCCATTACATTTGAAATATGGAAATAAAAGCTATCAATATATAATACGCACTGCAATTTATTTGAACATAACTGTAATTCAAATAATAGGGCCAAGAGGGGAGCCTTGGGGGACTCCATGTGAAATAGAATACATGACATGCATAAGTGACAAAAGCAACATAATATTCATGATTCAGTGTGAGATAAACCAACCCAACTCTGTAGACTGTCAGTCATGTCAAAAGCAGCACTGAGATCCAATAAAAACTGTGTAGAGATTAATGTGACAATATTGATCATATCTGCTGATTCAAAACTAGCTTGAAAAAGGTGTTTGGTGCTGGGTCAGGAGAGCAAGATGTCAGGAGTGATATTATATTACTTTATTTAGGTTAGCTTTGTTTAGATCAAATGCTAAGAATTCAGCTAGTATTTGCATTTCTGTGAGGCAGGACATTAACCAAGGTCTAGGACACAGTATTTATATTTTCTCTGTAATTGTATTACTTAAAATGTCACAAACTCATTTATCAGATGAGAAGATGTCAGATGCGATATGAGGGATATATCTTGGATTGATAAATTAAGCACTGGTTGTTTTTCAAAGCAGTCACATTTATTGGCTCCTTCTATGCACATTTACTAAGCAGCCAGTCATGCTGGCAAATCATTGTTCAGAGATTTACAATGGGATTTTCACAATGTTTACTAAAAAATAAATACAAGACTTAAAGAGTTGCACAGCTCAAAAATATACAAAGGCTTGGAAGTAATGTAAACTTTGAAAACATTTTACAAAAGAAACACCTTTGCAACAATTTAGAAAGGTATTGTATTTACAAATCTGTACAAAAATACAAAACTGATGCTAATCTACTTGATTGAAGCTTACAGCCTGAAGGAGTTGCATCTAGTACCGAAACAGTTTTGTAACTCTCTTTTAAGCAGGCAATTTATTTGTTTATGATATTTTATTTGATCAAGTAACCTTAAAACATCTTTGCTTACACCTGTAGACAACTTCGACCCTTTGGTAAAAGTATGTGCTACTTGTGTCTCTTCCCTTGGAGCATGCTTAGTTCAGCTGTAAAGAAAATTCAAACAGTTTAAAATGGAAATCCTATATAAATAACTTTAGGTACAGCAAGAGACAAAATGAATACTTCACAAACTTCACTATATCAGTGCAAATGTCTAAGTTATACTTTAAATTCTTGGAATGATGGTAAAGAGAATTGTTGCCCTCTGTGTACCTTGTAAAAGGTAGATTTCGAAACAGTTTTAACCTTTACAAAAGAGCTCATAAGCCATCTCAATGTAAACCAACAGTAGACCATCTCTCTCTTTGGGGAGTAGTAATATAGCAGATATGTGGTCAAAGGAGGCAGCCGCTATTGTTTTCCCTTTGTCGGTTTAGCTCATTTAAGGCCAGAATGACATTAATAGTTAAAAGCTTTGACACTGCCATGTTAGCTTCGTGTCATGCAACAATGCAAGTAGAGAGGTATAGCTACAAAGATATTGTAAAGTAGTTTCACTCAGAGTGAAACCGTACTCTGTGTCTGTACCAGTGTTTCCTTAGCAAACAGAAAGCTGTATCTTTGTTGTGAGTCAATGGGATGGCAATTTGTTTTGTGTATGTGAAATGGGGGACCAGAAAATATTTTTTGCAAATTAAATGATTTTCAATGTTTGGCTAACACACACTATAGCTTATCGGTAATATGTTTCCCCCCAGCGTTAGGAGGTTTTCACTGGTTCATCTTAAACCTCATTTATGTTCTAAGTAACCAGTGTCTACAGTTGATTAAACATGATTCAAAGCTTGATGTGTCTGTTCAGCTCTTTTTTGGTTCAAAAAAAAAGAATAAGAATTTATTTAGAGTAAAACAATAATAAAATCTTTGCTGAAATGTATTGCGCTCCGTATTCTAAGCCATTATAGAGAATAGATATGCACCAATTACAGGACAATTATTTCTTTCAATTTCCAATTTTGAACCAAAGTTCCTTTCTTTCTTGATTCTAGTCTTTTAGTACCAAAAATAAATATATCTAAATGTAGTCATTTGCTGCATCAGAATGATAAAAATAATGGTTAGATTCCAAAACCTCAAGGTTTGGATATGAAACAAAAATATAGGGGTGTGGCATATGTTTAAGAAAATCTATGTATTTACACATTTTTTGTCACAATTTAAAAACCTCAAAAACAAGAGACATGGAAAGTCTCTCACATGGAACACCACAACGAGACACCCACTCTTTCAAACATGACTTTGCACTCTAATTTGATCCTGGCAAAATAGGCTCAAGACTGTTCCATTTTCCTTAAAACAGCAATTAGCTGCACAAAGAACATCCTCTCATGAGCCATCCTCCAAATCGAAAACCATCCCTCTTGCTCCAACTCTACACTTTCCACTGCCCTCTCAACATTGCATACATACACCCATGATCACGTATACTACAGAACGCCTTTCGGCCACATCATCTAGCCATTCCATCTTGGCTTGTGTAAGGCCCAAGCTCTCTGACCCCTGCCTCTCGGCCACAGCTCAATCCATGTTCCCTTTGCCTTGTCGCCACCTCTGAAGTTTCCACCCGAACTAGCCATAAGAGATTTGATTAAGATTGTCAAGTAAGTTTGCTTAGATATGGCAAAAAACACTACCATACAGTTCGAAGAAAATGGATACAGTATACATCTACTCAACATACTGACGAGACAATTTCAAATGATGTTGACAATGTTAATTCACAAAATTTGAGTTTTTATGTATATATAGGTATATTTATATATTTTCCCATTTGCAAACTTTCTCTTATTTTGCTTTTTTTTTCAAATGCATGCGTATAATGAGAAGACAAGGGGGTATTATGTAACGAAACACACTTCACCACATGCTGGTCAAAGTGTTCTGCTACCCAGCAATCTACTGGTTTCACAGGGCTTGTTTTTCCTATTCTAAATTGCACAGTGTTAATCCTGCTGTGTGTCTGTGAATGTGATGACTAAATTATTCACCTTTGAGTGAACAGCATAAAATCTCAAATCAACAGTATACATAATTGCAGAGGTATTCACAGAATACATTGGGTAACCATATTGTTTTAGAGTTTCCACAAAGCTATGATGGTGGTCATTTTGTCAAGTGATCAACTGTTACTGTCACTACAACAGTCTATTTTTTTTCTGAGTAGGTGGAAAAAAATGTGGAAAATACCATGAGCACAGTCAATGTGTTTCCTCTTGTGATTTGAAGATTTAGAAATACCAAACATTTCATTAAAATAGAAGAGCTGCGCTTTAAATAGCATGCCTCTTGCACTGAGGTTTGTGTGATAGATCCCAGTATATTGAGTTCACATAATAACTACTGTAACACCTAAGGCAGGCATAGCTGGGTGTAATCACCATGTGCCACGGACAAAGAATTCACTGCCATTTTGAGCTTGTGTCATTAAAAACATATATGTATATAGCCTCTTTATATATATATGTATATAGATATAGATATTTATATCTCTACCTTTAAAATGTGGCATTAATTTCATATAAAACTCTATGAAGTGGTATTCTTGAGGAACTGAGAGAAGTGCAAAGGTGCCGTAGGTGACAAAGCACCTACCCTGCCAAGCTTCCAGCTGAAGGTTTTTCAGACCCGCCGTAAAAAGGCTGAACAGTCTTAAACACGTGTCATATCAGCCCAATCAATCCTAAGACCCACTATACAAAAGGCCACCATTAGATTGTCCCAAGTGTCACTTTGCAGTGACAAATTAGCATGTAGGAATTGATCATTCCCTTCTTGTGAAATTTTCTGGACCACTTGCTTTTCACAGTCATGTCCTATGCAGTACATTATGTTTGAATATTTCATTTCATTTCACAATGCAATTTGTGTTTTCTCTGAAAAGCTACAAAGAAGGACTGCTTGGACATTTGTGGAATGATGCCCCTGTGCCCTTGTAAAGTATTCTGTCATAGTTCATCATCACTCTACATTTGATAACCAGCTTTTGAAAGTCATTTCATGATGTAGTTCTCAAGGACTGCAGCATTTTAAAAATATTAACAATTAAAAATCATATTGGATTACTACAACATCACTAGAATAGGCTTTGTTTTTTTCCCCTAAAACCGGTTCACTCTTGTTGTGTGGTACAAAAAGGGTACAAACAAAGTTTTTTTTTCAGTCCTTATTTTCTTCTCACAATTTTCAGTGACACACGCATCAAATTATCTTCGAACAATGCAACTGTCAGAGCATTAGCTCCGTCTGAAGGCTTTTCTCGTTTTTTTGTCTCCTGTCATGCCTTCTTTTAAAAAATGTTTTTTTGTGTTAGTAGCCTTTACAGTGTTAAAGCGGAAGGTGCATACTCTAAGAGGAGCGGTCGTCGTGTGGACTCCCGTCGGAGTTCTCCGTCTCCCCCTCTGAGATTGCCTGCATGGGTGCCGTGTACAGCCGGCTGCGGGTACTGTACCGGCTGCTGTTTGCAGCAGGTGGTATTCTAGAGCGCCCCTGCCGTGAAGAGGCAGTGACAGGAAAGGCTTTCGGGGAAAAGCCCTCTGTGTTGGCTTTGGGGAAAGGGCTGGACAGCTGCTCGGATGTGCCTGGCGGGGACTGCTGATGCTGGGGAGAGCCGGGCTCGCTTAGCTGCTTGCCCCCCTCGGCGAACGAATCACCGGGAGACTTTGGCGCGATCGGGCTCTTCAGAATCTCTGTGGCCGACATGCGGTAGCTGGAATCGGACCGACTGCCTTTCTTCAGCAGCAGCAGCTTGAACTCCTCGTTGGAGGTGCTGGACTTTTTCGCGCTTCTGTATATCTGTCCTGGAGTTCTCTGAAGAGGACCCGTTGGTGTGGTAGGCGTGGTTGGTGTAACGGGCGTAGTTGGAGAGGTCATAGTGTTGTTGAGTGGAGTGGTGGCTGATGCACCACCCAACCTGTTCCGCCCTCCTAGGTCTCCAGAGTCCTTTCTCCCAAGCACTTTCCTTTTGGACCTAAACAAGATCAAATGTACAACTACATTAGTTCTATTGGCTTCACAGATGATACATAACAAGCTGACAATACTGCTGCAACAGACCACTAACCTGTGAATCATTGCAAAGAGATCCTCAGTTGTACGGCTCCGATTCGGTGACAGGAAGACACTGTCCTCGTCCGATCTACTGTCATCATTTAATGGAGATACTGCGGGATCGCTGGGTGTGGACTCTGAAAGGAAATGAACAACTGTTTCAATAACATGCACCTTGACACAAACACAAACACCTGAACACCAGATACCTGAAAATACTGAAAACTCACAATAACAGTGAATGTTATTTCATTTATCAAAAGATGAAAAAAGTATAGTATAAAAGAGTACATTCTAAAACGGATAGTTCCGGTCTTTGATTATGATTGGCTGAAATATATTTTCTGAAATTTTGCCAGATATATGTAGTTGCCGTTTTAGAAAAGCAATATACCACTGATTTTAGAACAGCTAAAGGGGGTTTTAGGCACTCCGCTTGCATGGATAACGCCCCTTAGCTGTTCTAAAATCAGTTCTACGGACTCACAGGGCTTATTGCTAAATGATAATACTGTTGGAAAGAGTAAAACACCAAAATACCCTTGCTGAAGTAGTCCTCGTCTGGAGTGGAGCCATCCTCCCTGCTGTCCTGCGAGGCACTTCTGGTAGGAACACCTGATGTTTCATATTCCTCCTCTTGGTTACCAGCATCGCTGATTGAGTAAGCTTGCGATGTTTCTGATTGAGTTATTATATCAGGCACTTGGTCAAGACTTTCAGACCTCTTGGCTATTCCGTGCTGGATCGGTGGAGACCCCGTCTTAGTCAGACACAACAACGTCGAGCTTTCCTCTTTTAGTTCCAATTTCAGTGCTTCATTCTGTTCCACGTCCATACTGCTCCCGGGGAAGAGAGGCTTTACGACCCTCAAGCCTTGCTTCTCTTCCTCAGAATCAGCAGTGCCCTCAGAGATCCCCTGACCTTCGGTCCCGCTCTCCAAGCGGTCATCTTCAGGCCCCGCTTGGTCTGGCTGGCCTCGGAAGGCTGTCATACTCCACAGGGGCATTGGTGCAAGCCTGTCGTGCCTGAATCTCACTCCACTGTTACTTGCTACATCCTTTGCCACGGCTCTGTTGCCTGGAGTAAACAGTGATCCACAGTGCTCCTGAGTGTGGGGTTCCTGGGGTCTGTAAGGTGGAGGTTTCCGCGATTCTAAAGGCTTGGTGTTTGCCGGGGTGGTGCTGATGGTCACAGTGGGACACTTGGGCCGTGTGGCGGTGGCGAGCCTCTCGTAACTTCCTTCGCCCGACCTCCCGACAGACCGCAGCTGGACTGAACGGAGCACCGTGGGAGTGATGGCCATGGATGCCGCGCCGACAATAGCTTCGGCAGCGGCTGCAGAGGCTCTGGCCTCTGCTTTGGCTGCTGCAGCAGCTGCCGCCTTCTGCTTGTTCTGATGGAGGATGTGCATCTGGCTCCGGTGGGCTGAAGGCTTGTTAACGTTGTGAAGAGCACTTAGGTCAAGGTGAGTTGGAGGTATGACTGGCAGCTCTAGGTCCCTCTTGGATGATTGGTGCTGTTGTTGTTGTTGTTGTAGTTGTAAGGAAGAGAGAGAGGACTTTCTCTCGGGAACTTTTGGCTTCCTCTTGCCACTGCTCGGGGATAAGGGACTTGGAAAGAAAGCAGAGGGGAAGGTGGATGTCGGGGTTTCTGATTGGCTGGAATACCCACTGGAGGGTGAGGCGAGGCCAATCAGCTTCTCTGGCGAGGGAAGCTTGAACTCATTCTCCACTGAAGGCAGTGAGGGCGTGGTGGCTCGTGACCCCGACTGCGACGTCTGCGATTCAGAACTCTCCTGGGACTTGATGCACTCGATGACCGTTGTACCTGTAGCAGTGCTGGAGTTCGACAACGACCTGTAGGGATCGCTCGACTTCAGGTCGTTGAGGAGCCAGAGATCCGCATACTCAGACTGCACGGCCCCTTCATCCTTAAAAGAGTGCGTCTCACCAGAGACGAACAATGTCACATCGGTCATCTCGCTGGTGCTCTCCACCCCCCAAGCTTCAAGCGTCTCCTCACTCTCAGGCGGTCCTGAGGAGCTGGCTAAGTCCAGCTGCAGCTTCCTCTCCCTGGAAGACATTGGCAGGGTCTGCCCACAGGTTATCTTTGGTTCGCTCTTGTTGTGAGGGCCTCCACCTCCAGCACCACTGATCTTCCTCAGGGACGTGCTGCGTTGGGGCGGAGCAGGCTTCGCCTTTGGTTTTCTCAGGGATAGACAGTGTCTCCCGAGGGTCATGTGACTTCTGTACTCCGCCTGACGCTGCTCTTGAGCTGCATAGTTATACGTGAAGCTTTTGCTACCTTTAAGACCACAGTCAAAGTGCATGGAGGTATAGTAGCCTTCGGTGTCCACCGAGTAGTGGGAGACGGTGTCAGCCTTGTCAGACGGTGGCTTGTCCGTGAGGCTTTCAAAGGTGGCTATGCTGGCGAAGCTCGGGCACTCCAAGCTGCCCTCTTCTTCCCGTGAGTGTTCAGGGCTGAAGTCCTGATGGTAGGACGTGCTGTGCCGGTGGTGCGGGTAGCCCCACTCTCCCTCACTGGCCGTGCTGACCCCTGCGTCGTCCAGCATGTCCGTGGCTGTTGAGGTGAAAGAGCCCGTCCTGTGGCCCCTGAGGCCCTGCAGCCTGTCCGTCGGGTAAGGGTCTAGGATGAAACCGGCTGTGTCATCATTGGCATGCGAAACTGCATTAAGGGACAGCTCCGAGTCACAGTGCGAGGAGCCGGTCAGTGGTGGGGAGGCTGCGGGGGGGATGGTCTCGGACGTCTGTGAGGGGCAGGTGGAGCTGCTGCCGCTCCAGTTACCGCTCGAGGACTGGTGGTCCTCCTTGTGGTCCATCTGACTGGTCAGCACCCCGGCGTTGGACACCGAGTGGATGGGACTGCTGAAGGTGTCCGAGCTGGACGAGATCTCGCAGCTCCCCATGTCCACCTTCCGCGGGAGCCGCGAGCGCCCGCGCTCCAGCCAGCCATGCTCGGGACTCCCCGCGTGCTGCTTGTACTTCAGGCTGCCGAGCTGATGTTCAGGAAGCGCCTGGTCGTCCGTGCTCTCCTCCTCGTCCTTCAGGATGTGCTCCCCGGGCACTGGCAGGAAGTCCTCCGCCTCGAACGGCGAGAGCTCCTCTTCCTCCTCTTCCTCGTCGTCCTCTTCACTCTCGTCGTGGTCCTCGTCCACCAGGTGCCTCCCGTCGCGGGGCAGGCTGCGGGAGCGCAGACGGGCGCCCACGGAGGAGCTGTACATGGTGTCGGAGCTGTCGGGCAGAGAAGAGATGTTGCCCGTGGAGTGGGAGAGCGAGACGGTGGCGCCCTGGCCTCTCTGGGCTCGTATCCGCCTGCGTGAGGGGGCCGTGGCGGCGATGAGGATCTCCTCCGTCTGGCAGCCCGAGTCCTTGGTACTGAGGTGGCTGCTGAGCCTGTCGTCCTCCTGGCAGGCCTCGGGGTTCGCGTGCACAATCACCGTCCGCTCCCTCGCAACAGGAGACTCATCCGAGTCTAAAGAAACAAAGGTACATTATGTTAGTCAAAAGCAAATGGAGACTGACGATGTCAAAAGAGAACTAGATATCAAGGATTTCTCAATTCTTTAGTGTGCTTTTAAGAAGGACAGTAGTATTGAATAAACACACTTTAACACATTTTCCTAATATTCCCTCCTTTCAGATGGACAGTAACTCTACACTATTCCCTATTGTCACTGTGATTCTTCAGATTTTTAAAATAATACTCATAATGTAGTTGATTATATTGGGAAAAAAAGGAACCATGCACATGAGTAAGGGTCTACTGTACCTAGGTCCTGCTGCACACGCCTGGGAATTCCGGAGATGGTCTTCCGTCTCCTCAACTTCCTCCTCCGCTGAAGCACCGACTGGGAGTGAACGAGTGAGCAGCGCACACTGGCGTCTCTGTCAAAGCCGACCCCTGCAAAGGGAAGAGCGGGCATGTGAGAGGCTGTTGTGTGTGCCAGTGACTGTGCTCGTGTCCTTTCCTCTTAGCTTTCTCACACTCATGCCTCAGGGAGCTGCTTGGATGCTAATTTCGTCACTTGATCTGTGCCTGCATTAAAACACTTGCTGTCCGCTAGGCTACCACAGAATGGTTTACTTTTTAGTCTTTGTGGCAGCAAGCTAGGCACGTTCTGGATTTAAAAAAATGAGTGTGCTTATCGGAGCATTTCGAAAGCATGCAATCTCCAGACTAGATACTTGATGGATATTTGTAATTATTGCTCCAAATGTTTAGGCATGCATGTACACTGATTTTATACATCACTACATTTACTGGCTTCAGATCTGTATATTGTTTGTGAATACAGGCATAGGACACATAATCACTTGGATTTGACATCAAAACACACTATGCCTTTGTATTGACAGTACATATAATACCAGACATACAGAATGTAATGTCATGCAAGTTGATTGGGGTCACACATTTGAAACAAAAGCAAAACAAGTTGGGGTAGGGTATACAGACTAGTCAAATAAATAGCCTGCCGTTCCTACTACCACGCCCTAAGCCCACTTTGGCCATTCCCTCTTCTTTTGTCTTTTCACAGTTTCTCCCTCCCAGCACTGATTTGTTGTGCTGTTTACCCTCATCGCGCTTCATGAGTTATCATGTGATCGCTAGTTTGACTTTTCAGCATCACAGCAATTACCGTACTTTCCCTGCAGCGAGCTGTTTCCGTCTGCCTTTACCCTGACTCCGATTCGGTTGGCCTGGTGACGTCCAGACCACCTCAACTCAATGCAGTGGACAGTAAATGAATTTGGGCAGGCTTTTTTCATCCCCCTAACGCAACTAATTGGCATGCATGGGGCACTGTCTAACCTCCTCTGCATTTCCCAGACCACATAAGCCATCCAAACAGCCAGGAAGGTGGTGGTTTATGAACCGTGATTGGTGTGGTTTTTTACCTGATTCCCCTTCGACAATGTCTTGCAATAAGTTACACATGGGTTTTGCAGTGGGTTCACTTCATTTTAATGACAATGAACTCACATAGCTTAGGCCTGCGGTTAGATTCACATGCTAAGCTGGTTGTCTCATTAGCCATGATGATGTTAAGCCATTTGAAAGACTATGTGGAAATTCAGCGATGACCTTTGTGAAAATGCCCCATCAAGCACTGAACAAAAAACAATGTGGGCACTATTAAAGCACTCTGCCAATGTTCATGTCCTATATGCAAATGACACAAGAGGCTAGACTCTCTACAGCAGTATCTGTGGGTGAATTAGAGGGGAGGGGGGGATGTGATGACACTAGTACAGCGACACAGTCAAATGGACACGTAAAACATGGCTCACTGAAGAAGGCTGATATCGCTGGGGGGGAGGAAGAGACGGACACCTCCTCTGAAAACAATACACACAATACACGATTCAACACACTTACACGGAGAGCCTGCTGCAAACTCTCACTTCAGTTCAAATTACAGCACACGGGATGCTGTGCGAGGCTGGTCTCCATGCCGCAGGATTACATGGCATTTATCAAACAAGTTATACTTCATTGTGACACAGTATTTCAGTATATCAGGTACGTTTTTGGCTTAAACACAAAATGATAGATAAATACCAATAGCTATCATCAGATTCATCACTTGACTAAACATCGAGCACATCCTTCTAAATAATGAATTTGTCCTTCGACAGGGCAAAAGTGATGAGCAAATATTCTTTACAGACAGCAACTGACTACTATAACATTGAACGTATGAAATCACACTGTATAATTTATCGATCAGTGTCTCTTTACACTTACATGTACTTTGGTCCAGAGATCAAACCAGAAGTGCTTACTATGCAATTGAAACGCAGGATAGACACAAGCGGAGAATGCTCCTAATGGGTTGTGGAACAACACTAATGATTCTAGAGTCAACGGGACAGCCCAGTTTATACAAAGCCATTCATGGGTGTTATCAACCATGGGCCAACACAGCCGTAAAACATCATAACGCTACAGTTACTTATGAATCACTGACTGTGTGTTAACACATCAAAGTCCTATTTCAACACTAACCACACAACCAGACCTGTGTTTATGTATTCATAGGATCATAAATATCTAAGCTAAGAAATTATTTTTCATCTTGCCTAATTAATAATAGCGTAGTGTATATACAAGTCCATTTATTCTCAGTCAGCTGGAGTTTTATCCAAAATGACAGAGAAATGGACTGCACTTTATCAGTCATTATCATACCAGACATTCCAGCGAGTGAGAGTCAATGACCCTGGCAATGCAAACACATTACTCCCCCAGCTGAACTGCAGGCGCAAACATTTATTTAAGGAAACTATGAGAAACAAATCAACAGCAGGGTCTATTAAGCACCATCACATCCACACTGGCAAGTAGCCTACACACAGCACCGTCAGTTAGTGGCCAGCAGTAAAAGGATGAAAAAGCTTCGGCAATTTACCCGTAACGTTAATGGGCACGACGCACGAGGTGACCACTTGGGAATCGGTTTTCATCCTCTCCTCGGGCGTGGGCAGCGGCAGCGGGTGGGACCAGTTAGTCTGCTTGTCCAGCGTGGAGGGGACGTTAGGGATGGGGCACTTGGGCCGGTGGCCTAGAGCCACCACCTCTGAGTCGGGGTCAGTGGGTGGAGCAGCCTGGAAACACATGAGGACAATGGCGCGGTAAGGTCACAGCAGGGTTAGCTGGCAGGGTTACATGAGGATACCACCAGAGAGACAGATAGAGAGAGACAGAGAGAGAGACAGATAGACAAAGAGAGAGAGACAGAGGGACAGAGAGAGAGAGAGGGATGGGATATTAGTGGCCACACGGTGCGTAATGTCACTAACTGATGTGTGCTGGCTTCGGCAATGTTCTCAGTCTTTCATGTATGTGGTTATTCATTTCATTTTAAATGCACAGGGCCAGTTTTCATACATGAATTAGGCATAACGCTAGACTAAAAGCTTTCTCCAAAGGAGATTTCCATTGAAGTTCTCTTCCAGTCTAATACTAGGCTTACTCCATGTTTAGGAAACCGGCCCTGTGTCAGGGTGGATACATATTCTACCACACCTGACATAATGTTTTATTGAAGACAAGCACACATCACAGAATTTGAAACTCATTGGTTACACACAAGGAGCATGGCAAACAGTGAGGTGAGATTAAACACTCTGGGATGTATGAGTGAAACAGATAAAGATGAAGCAGAATTAGTGAAGCCGAGTATTGATCTAGGTTTGCCTGAAAGAAGTCCCACAGCAAGAAAACATTCAAAAGCAGTGCAACTAGAAAGACAAATAACCTTGTAGGGGTACATTTAAATTTAAACACAGCAACAACAGCCCTTTGGTGCACACGGCTTGAAATGGGGAGAGATAACATGCTGAGGATAATCAATGTCAAGCTATGAAAAGTTATATGAATTACGTGAAAGTTATTAATTTTAGAGTTTGCATTCTTTGTAATAACAATAAGAAATAGAGGTCTGAAAAAGAACCGCATTGCCATGTATAGCTAAGAGTCTTGTATAATGCTAACTGAATAATTGATAATCATTTTAATTCTGTATATCCAAGAGGTCATTTCTAAAAGGAGGCTCATACAAATCAGTATGACTGGACTGTGTGTCAACCACCTGTTCACACCAGTCTATCATAAACAAAAAAAGTTTAAATAACACTATCTCCATTTTCCTCACAATGAATAGTGTAAAAAAGACTGAAATCAGATACTCTGTGTGTGTGTGTGTGTGTGTGTGTGTGTGTGTGAGTGAGAGAGAGAACGGGCAAACCCTGTACAGTCTGCTGCTGAGAGCAGTGAGAACATGACCGCAGTTATCAAGGCTTCTCTACCCTAAAAAAAACCCTTTAACCTGAGAAAGCAAACCAACCAACCACCCAAACAACAACACAGCAATCTCTGCAGCACAGCGTCCAGTGAGGAGCACAGGCTGAGAGCCACAGCTCCTTCTCCCTCCTGCATCATCCTCTGTCTGTCCCTCTTCTCTCCCCACTCCCTAATATAGTGATCTCCCAGCCAGAATAAACAGTCTGTCCCTACCCTTGCAGCACAGCGCAGCACAACAGGCCTTCTCACTTTAACATGCAGGTTCAGTGACGGACATGCCTGCCCTCCATGTCAGATCCCATCCCTCGGAGAGCAGAGCAGAGCAGAGAAGCAGAAACAGCCTTACCTTGCAGAATGTTTACAAAGTCATGTGCGTGCGAGCCGACAAGCTGAGAGCCACCAGTGTATGGCACCACCCCCCCATGGTTAAGAGCTGGTCTTATTGAGAGCTGGTCCATCAGCTTTTGTGTGTTCTCCCCCCACTCTCACTCTCTCTCTCTCTCACACTCTTTCTCTCTCTCTCTGTTTCTTTCTGTCTGTCTCAGTTTGTCTCTCTCACTCCTCCTACAGACTGGTGAGGGCCTCACAATAAACATTGGCCACGAAAGGAAACCGTTTCCAAGGCAACTTTCACCCCACAAATTAAGGGGGGGGGGGGGGGGGGGAGAAAAAAGTTTTACTGGTGCAAAAGGGAAGAACAGAATCAAAGTGAGTGAGTGTACAGCTGATTTGTTTGTCAAACAAAAAAAAGCACTTTGGCTTGAAAAGAGTTGAGAGCGGCCATCAGACAGGGAGAGGGAAGGAAGAGTAGGGGTGTGAGAGAGAGATGCAGGCTGTCAGAAAGATAGAGGAGGGACAGGGAAAGAGCAAGAGGGAGAGAGAGAGAGAGAAAGTGAAGGAGAGGAGCGAGGAGAGGGGAGGGGAGGGGGGAGACAGGGGTAGGGAGGAAAAAAAGAGAGGAGAGAGAGGGATAGTGAGAAGAGTGAGAGGAGTGAGAAGGAGAGAGCGAACCTAGCGTGTGTGTGTGTGTGTGTGTGTGTGTGTGTGTGTGTGTGTGTATGAGTGAGTGAGTGGGAGAGAGATAGAGAGAGACAGAGAAAGTGGGAGGGGGTGCAATGAAAAAGGCAAATGTATTGGTTTGGATCTAGTTTCTGGCCTCCATTCAAAGGCTATTTTCATTAGAAAAGGGAGAGGGGACCTCAGGGGTGAAGTGTAAAAGAATGTCATTCATGAAATCTGGCCAACAGAGAGGGGTGAGAGTGTGTGAGAGAAAGAGAGAGAGAGAGAGAAAGAGAGCGATAGAGAAAACGAGAGAGAAAGGTCTCATGGGTAAATGAAGAGCACTACAGCTGCTCTCTCTCCCCGAGTCAGACGCACAGGCGGGGTCTGTGGGAAACCACAGCACACAGGCTTTATGGGTAATTACAGTGTGCTCTCTTACACACACACTCTCTCACACACACACCTACTCCACTCAGACACCAGCTTCACCCTGGAAACCCTGTCATTATGAGATCCCTGGCAACAGTTGCTCCCTCTCTTTTCCCTTCTCTCTCTCTCTCTCTCTATCTTTCTGACAGAAACGCACACACACACATTCCACACATACTCCACTTAAAAGCAGACTCCTTTTAAACTTCCCGCACACAACACACTGAAGGGTAGCAAGACATCAAATGTCTTTTCCGGTCTAAAATTACATTGCTACACCCAGCCTTATACTCCAGATTCAGAAGCACAACCCTTCAAGTTACAATGCATTTATGCAAGAAATACTGCATTATCATGATCTAAATTGTGATATTTTGTTCCAACATGCTGAGGAACACACAACACATACAGTGTGTATGCTGTCAAAGTTAACAGGAGAAACCTTCTTATTGTCAGGAGTAGCAAAGAGAAGCAACTCACTTTAATTGACATCCTAATGCTGTTGAGAGGAATACACAGCAGATAGCAAAGTAGAGAAGTAACATTCATTTAATGATGCTGCTGCATAGAGGTGAGAAAATAAGAAGTGTTAAGGGATTAAAAAGGGGAGGATTGAACATTGAAAGTTAGTTATTAGTACACACAGTGGAAACGCTGTGAGCAGAGGCCGGAGTTGTGGGTGTGGTGGTGGACGTCATGGTGGGGGAAGGGGGAAGGGGGGGGGGGTACAGTACCTTTCTCCAGGGAGAGAAGTGGCAGCACTCAGTGGGGGAGGACGAGCGGGCATTCTCAAACTACAAACACACAGGGGTACAAACACAAGGGCGGCAACAATGAATGGGGATCAGAACTAAACAAACAAGATGGACATACTCCTACTTACTGGGAAATTAAAAATGGAGGGAGGGGGGCAACACAATGAGGAAAAACATGGTGGTCTAGGTATGGATTATCAGGGATTGACGGTGGGGAGGGGAGCTGAAAGATTAATGAACATAATGGAGTCCATCTCTGTGCTTACATGTCTCCATAAAGACATGTCCACTCCTAAAATAAGAATTAATTATAAGTTAGACAAAAAAAGACACAACGTTTGAACCTCTGCCTGGGATGTCTGTCACTGTGGAAGAAATACAATATTTTCCATGTTTTGCTGTGACGGAGAGAGGTAGTTCATTACTTGAGGGTCTATTGAATGTTCAAATGTTTACAAATGAGACACCATGTCTTTAAATGCACAAGAAGGAAAATGATCTTCCACCTAATTGGGGAAAACAGGGCAATGAATCCCACAATGACGGCTGACTTGGTACATGACTCATGAATGATTTGGATAAATGAACCACAGGAGACACATATGACATGGCTGCTGTAGTTTAGTGTTTACCTGTCTCTGTATGGTCTGACTATCAGCTTCCCTAGCTGCTTCCTCTTGCAGCTTTAAACAGGAGAGATACAAAACAAAAGGTGTACATTTAGCTAACTGGTCATCTCACAGAAAGAGTGGAGAGAGAGAGAGAGACAGAGAGAGAGAGATAGAGAGAACACAGGTGACGTGGGTAGCATGCATAATCACAAAGAGAACATGGTTAATGTATTTCCAATCAATGTTGACATGGTGGAAATATATGTGATGTGATTTCACGCCTCAACTTAACAACAACTTCAAACTCGACTACCTATGTACATTTAAATGGATATTGTTACTACTGTACATAAAAAACCAAAAGGGATCCAACCAAAATGACAGAAGGAATAAAGAATACAGAATGTGTTCCATGCTCTATAGATGGACAGCAGTGGCCTCTTGGAGACAGTGTCCATCTCTGACCACTGGGCACAATCTACCTCAAGAGATCCGATGGGCTGATTGATGCAGCATGCTAAAACACAGGTTGTGACGACAGCGGTGGAGAAACTCTTTTACCTGCGTCTGAGGTGCCTCTGTGTCTATGTCCCCCCCTGTCCTCTCCTACACAGAACCCATCCACACATAACAGGCATGCTGGTCAAAAACAGCTACTCATAACGCCTTTACTAGCTAAGACAACACACCCATGTGAATGTCTTAAAAATTACATTTAGTACATGCCTTCATTCAAAGTGACTCAAGGTTCAGTGAAATGGCACATTTTCAGTGGTATCTGTGCTTCCAGAGTATCAAGCTAATTAACATGACAGTGTGAGGACCAGTTTTACTAGTTGAGCTTACTTGAGTAGGTGTGAAAACCCAAACAGGCTTACTTTCTGTGTGTGAAACAAGACAGAGAGACAAGGCAAGGTATTGGTGTAGGTGTAGGTGGAATCTTACCGTTCTCAAGTGCCGTGCTTTCTGATCGCGCCTCCGGAGTGTGCGGGGTGATGGGTACGTGGGCATGGGAGGTGCCACCGAGATGTTGATGGTCACCCGCCGTTCCCTGTTACTGGCCTGCTGACGCTGGTGCTGGTCTGTTTTGGACATGCCCACACACACACACACACACACACACACACACACACACAGAGAGTCACACGCACACACACACACACACACACAAAATTACTGAATTATAGTCCATGCAAAATTGCCTCTTTACACAAAGAACATCACACGAAGGATGTTGACTGTGTGTAGGCTACATCAATACAAATACCACATCACAAGTCAACACATCATGTGACATTCACAGTAGAGAAACACTGTTAAATAAACACCACACATGGGGATCCACCCATTCTACAGCACAGCACACACGGACACAAACACACATTTGGCACAAACATATCATTACTGTGTCTGCAGGGCACACAGGGCGACACACACCACAAACACACACTGTCACACATTTGTCTATGGCATGCAGTTACTATGACACAGGGAATCTCCCAGTGAATTTCCCACAATACTGAATTCCCCAGTGCATCTTATTTCAGATACTTTTTTTGTGTATTTTTTTCTGGATGCCACTAGGGGGCAATGTTTATCTATGGAAGACAGAAATGCAGACCTGGCTCATGACTCCATGAGAAGCCTTTGGAATGATGTTAGAAAAACAAACAAACAGACAGACAGACATAAAAACAACATGAGACAACGTGGCCAGGTCATAGATCACATGCTTGTCAATTACATCTCACATTACATAAGGCAACACACACAGACATACAGTTCAAGTGAGGCTGGCTAAACATACACACACACACACACACATGCTCATACACACACGTGCACTATTAGTGAGATAACTGTGATATAAAAAGTAATGGGTGTAAAATTAACACCATGAGAAAGATAGACAGATAGATAGATAGATAGATAGATAGATAGATACTGTGTAGATGGAGAGAAAGATACTGTGTAGATAGATAGAGAGAAAGATATGTAAAGAGATAGATAGGTGAAGAGAGAGCGAGAGAGAAAGAGAGTGAGAAAGGGAGAGTGAGAGAGAGATGGAGGTGTTGAAGACTAATGGCTAACTGTGGCAGCTGTGGGCCTGACCTCGTTGCAGCGCCCGCAGGCTCTGCTTGGCGTGGCGGTGGAGCTCCTCCACGCAGGGCGGCCGGGTGGAGGGGTGGAACACATTACGATGCTGGTGCCAGGGGGCCTGGTAGTGGGACGTCAGCTTGCTCTCCACGTCCAGGTTAGACACAGCTGTATGAGAGAAGGAGGGGGGGGGGGTGGACAAAGGACAGGAGGGAGGGAGAGAGGAGAGAGAGACAGAAAGGAGAGGAGAGATGGGCGAGGAGAAAGAGGAAAATAGGGGAAAGGAGGGAAAGGGCCAAGCAGAGAGGAAATGGAGTGAAGAGAGAGGGAGGAGAAGATAGACAGAGGACAGTGGGGAGGAAGAGGGAGAGAGAGAAAGGAGAGGAAAGATGGAGGGATAAGGGAGAGAGGGAGGAGAGAACACGTCAGTCAGACTTCAGTGGGAGAGCAGCAGCATCCGCTTCCTCATGACACAGTTTGACATGCGCCCTGTCAGCAGGAGCCTCTCTCTCCCTGTCAGCAGGAGCCTCTCTCTCCCTGTCAGCAGGAGCCTCTCTCTCCCTGTCTGACTCGTCACTCATCTTCACTTCTCGTTTTAATCTCCTCAGCGTCTCGTCTCGTCTCAGCGTCTCGTCTCGTCTCAGCGTCTCGTCTCCGTGTTCGTCTCGGCTCTCCTGACCGATTGTACAGCTGAGGGAACCGTATAACAAAAGGACCTGTCCACATCTGCACTCACTTAAAGGCTCCATCACACAGGCCAGTGTAAAAGGAGAAATTGGTGGCAAAGCCAAACCCCCACACGGGCAGGGGGTATGCCATAGCCAAAAACCCAAGAATCAACCCCAACATCTTCTCACAGAAGAACTCAGCAGGACGACACACACGCACACACACACACACACACACACACACACACACACACACACTCACACACATAAAATAACACCAACAGGGTGTGTTATGATACCTGTGTGATTTGGGGAGCGAAGGGTTTACACACTGAAGCATGAATGCATCAGTCACAGTCCTGCCCTGGGCGGAGGGGGTACATTTGTGTGCACGCTGTGGCCATTTTATGGTTGCTGGCTGAACAGAGCCGCTGGTGCGTGAGAAATATATGACCCTGTGGTCCAACTCCATCTCAGGTGCACTGGGTAGAGTAACTCCCAGGCAAGAGGTGGGGTCAGCTTACACATTCAAATAGACGGTGTTCACGATCAAATGAACTGCTCAAGAGTCAATTCAGGTAGAATTTAAAATGGCTTTTTACTTTATAGATCTGAACTTTTCTCTTAGCATTCTATCAATTTAGTACCCATTAGAGTCTCTTTCTTTTTGTTTAGCCTTTATTGACTGCATGCATGCATGCTCTTATATAAGCTGACAAGCATGCGTAGGTGTTCCTAGGGAATGCCTGTCA
>NW_027468576.1:23600832-23603332 GCF_046254945.1 Alosa pseudoharengus | reverse complement strand
TTTCTGGCTGGATGGCATGGCTGTTTATGAAGATGTGCCAGTAGGGGATGGGCGTGGGGGTGGGGTGAGGGTGCTGGCACTGGAAGACTGTGTGTGTGTGTGTGTGTGTGTGTGTGTGTGTGTGTGTGTGTGTGTGTGTGTGTGTGTGTCTGTGTGTCTGTGTGTGTGTGTGTCTATGTGTGTGTGTGTGTGTCTGTGTCTGTGCGTGACTGTGTGTCATCTCCTGCCCGATTGCGAGGCCCCCCGTCGAGTTCTGAACTGCTGCCCCAGCAGTGTTGGCATGGCCCCCTTAGGGAGGAGCTGGAGCATCCTTGAGCCTGCTGGCACTCTCTCTCTCTCTCTCTCTCCCTCTCTCTCTCTCTTTCTGTCTTTTTTTCTCTCTCTCTGTCTCTTTTCTCTCTCTCTGTCTGTCTGTCTCTGCAACTCTGGCTCTAATGTCCAATCCCACTCCAGTGTCCCCTCCTCCTCCTCCTCCTCCTCCTCCTCCTCCATGGCTCCTTCAGCCCTGAACTGATCTGAGAGCCTGGGAGCTCTGGGCTCCGTGCTTGAGCACATCAGGGTTCAGGCGAGGACAGTGGTCCCCAACGGGCCTGTGTAAACACATTCATCAAGCAAGCACCCAGAAACTGTGTCTCTAACAAATCCTGCTGGAATCTGGTCACCGCTAAAAACACGCTCTGGCTTATTCAGAGTGGTCTAGGCACCAAAAACCCCCCTTTTCTAAATTCTTGCTCACTTTTGACAGTTCGAATAAAGATGTTTTTTAGAGGTACCGAATGTCAAGAGCATGAAATGGCTGACTTTGAGGAGGACTTTCGGGGAAAAGGAGGTTTTCATTTAACAGCAGGAACCCCTAAGGAAAACACAACACCTCGTCATCACCCTCAATAATAACATCTCCTTCATTCTCCAACCTAACACTCTTTCACAGGGCATCTGAAGGAGAGAGAGAGGGAGAGAAAGAGAGAAGGAGAGAAAGAGAGAGAGAGAGAGAGAGAGAGAGAGAGAGAGAGAGAGAGAGATAGAGAGAGGAAAATTAGGTAGTGAGAGTGAGTTGTCACTTTTGGTTGTGTTGTCAGCTGCTTTGGCACCAACAGGCATTAACACCATCAACTCTCTAAAACAATCGTAGAAGCAAAGGAGGAAATTGGCAAGAAATAAGGAAATAAACCTCCTCACTTCACAACAAATGCCAGAGATGTGCTTTTGTGTTTTAAGCTAAAAGGGGATCCATCTAATACAAATACTCCATCATCAATAAACAATTGAGGGAGGTATAATAGCAGTGGCTGAAGATATTGGTGAGTGTCTGGTAATCCTCCAACACCAACACCCTGTCGAAAGACAATCCCTAAAAACAACACCATGAGAATGGGAGGCGAAGTTGTCTCTGCTTGCAGGACGCCTTGAGATAATTACAATGATAAAGCTATTGTCCTCCGAAGACAGAAATGACAATGAATGGGAAACACAACCTCGCAAGCTGTCTATCTCCTCCTCTCTTTCCTTCCCTAGCTCTCTGCCTATCATCGTCCTGTCTGCAGGCTCAGGTCTCAGACTCGTTCTCTCTCTCCCTCTGTCTCTCTCTGTTTCTCTCTCTCTCCCTCCAGCTCTTCCTTCCTCTATCACTGTCCCAGCATGAACCGCTAGGCTTGGCTCAGGCCACTGTCCTCTAGCAGGACAGCAACAAGGAAAGCCCAGTGTAGACTACATCAGCTCAGTTACTGTAAGTCTGGGTCCTGAACTCTGGGCTCTGGGTCCTGTACAGGTTCAGCTGGGGGACCCAACCTGCCTGGCTGCCTGGACGGATGCCACTTCCTAGGCACTGGGAGAGGGGATGAAAGTAGCCGATCCCTCCCCCCTCTCCCCTGTCTGCCAGCACCTTCTAATTACCCAGAGAGCTGGTTCAGACATGACCCAGGGGCCAAACCCTCACCTTAACACTCGGGCTCCAACACACACACACACACACACACACACACACACACACACACACACACACACACACACACACAGGCCCAAATGTTGCTCATTTACTTAATGACACTAAACTTCACACTGTCTCTCTACTCTTTGGGGTTTGGGTTGTGGTTTTTTTAGTAACTGTGAAATGGCACAGTTTCTCTAATAAACAATAGAATGGGAATGATATGCAACCGTGTTAGCCAAAAGGCTGCAAATCACACTTGCGACCACTGAGACTTACTGAGAACACATGAAAAGTCGTTCACCAGAGATGCAAACATTTGAGAATTAAGTACTTCTACACGAGGGTTCTTGTTTTACACACAAAAATGATCAGTGCATATAAATGAATCACTCTCCAAAACAAGCATTGACTCGCACGCACCACTCAAGTCACGGCATTTGAAGAAAGACCTTCAGTCTACAACATAACACAACCAAGCAGATCACAATGACCTCAGGACAAACAGAAGTGCCAGAAAAAGAGAGGAAAGATGGAGAAAGGAAGACAGACAGACAGACGTGAATGAATAGT
>NW_027468576.1:23590832-23598332 GCF_046254945.1 Alosa pseudoharengus | reverse complement strand
CCTTGGCGCCAGCATGCTCCAGCACTAGGTGAGGGTCTGCTCTAGAACATCACCCCCGACAGAGAATACGGAGAGACAGACAAGGGCCCTCAGTCAGACACATGGAGAGAGGGACGGAGAGAGACAAATAGGAAGAAGAGAGAGAGAAAGAAAGAGAAAGATAGAAAGAAAGAGAGAGATGTGTACAGAGCAGGGGTCAGAACTCCACAGGGACAGAGTGTATTTTGTGTTTGTGGTTCGGGATTTGGGACATTGTGAGTTCAAGTTGAGTTGAAGTTTGTGTGTTTATGTCCGCTGTCAAAATGTTTCTCTCTCCCTCTCTCAGTCTAGATGACGGATCGTAGATGGTGGCTTTCTCTTTCTCTTCACATAGCTGACGCAGTCTGGTGTGTCATGTTTTCCCTTCACTGTCCTTAAAATATCTTTAGCCTGGATGAGACAATAGGGGATGGTCACTCAGAGGCTGTAAAACACAAGACAATGTTCTTGACGGAACTTGTGTTCATGGTTGACTAATACTTTCCTACTTCTACTTTCCAGCTTATGTAAGTATGTCTGTGTCTGTGCGTGTCTGTTTATTCACCTGCACAGAATGTGACTTTGTGGCGGTAATGCACCGTTAAGTTGGCTTGCCAACCGCCATAAAACACAGAAGAAAAAGAAGAAGAATGTGACTTCAATTGTTACACTCTACCATGGTAACAGAGGCACTCTATTTTAAATCCACCACCCCTCCTGCCCAGGTCAAATATTTGCAGCCTATCATTAATGACTTGCCTGAGGTTTACCTCCGCACTCAGGTGACCCGAAACAGCTGTTCCAGCACCAAGAGTGCTTCAATCAACGCGCCCACTTTCCGTCCCGCCCTTTTTCCGAACGCTACAAATCACAGCCCGACCTGAGAGCCTGGAGCCTGATGGTCCCCCAAGCATCGCACACCTGTTTGAGTCTCTCCTTTCTTCCCTCCCTCTCTCTCTCTTTCTTTCTCTCTCATCTAGCTCCTGCTGTTCCCTGGTGTGGAGCTGCGCTCTTTGATCTCTGATGGGAGGGGGTGGGCCTTGCGGCTTTGTCTGGTATGTGATTGCAGAGTTCCGGAGTCTCCTGCTTACTCAGCCATTCAAACGAGCCGGCGCTCCACTATGCTACACTACGCCCACCCTGCCGCTGCCCCGCAGTCTACTGGCCCCAGCTCCATTGGCTCTTATTTAATGATCTTCTTTTTTCTCAAACTCTCCCTCTCTCCCTCTTTCTCTCTCTCTCTGTCTCTTGAGATCGCCTTGTGACTCCATGTTGCGTTGTCATTGTTTATCCACGCCAGTTCTGATAGACTGTTTCTCCACAGCGTGCTGGAACCGGGAGGATCTGAGATGAAGGGCTTGTTGTTTGTGTTCTCTGCGCTTCTCATTACGGGAGAGCAGATGAAGAGCAGGAGAGAGAGAGAGAGAGAGAGAGAGAGAGAGAGAGAGAGAGAGAGAGAGAGAGAGAGAGAGAGAGAGAGAGAGAGAGAGAGAGAGATGGCCTCCTGTTAGAGACTCTGCCCATTCTGGTCCGGTGCCGTTTCCTCTGACATGGCCCAGGCTGCTAACGCTAAAACCGCAAGCCCACACAGGCTAACCGACTTCAAGCATGACTGGATGGAGAAATGCCTCCATGACATATCCATGGCTAGCGGTCAACACAGGCTGGAGCGCGGCCTGGACCACCATGGTGCATCCGTGTGTGTGTGTGTGTGCACACGTGTGTTTGTATTGGTGTGCATGTGTGTCTGTATCCATGTGTGTTTAGTGGAAGGTCTGTGGCAAAGCTGTGATTGTGTGCTGTGTGTGTGTGTGTGTGTGTGGGTGTTTGATGGATGTGTGTGATAGAAGGCACACAAGAGGGAGAGTATATGTGTGTGGTTTAGTTTGATTCAAAGTCGGTCTCTGTATCCAGTACTCCTGCATCCCAGGTTAATGGATGGATGGCAGTTTTTAGGCATTCTCCCTCAACGCTGACTTAACCCACACTTTGACTCTGAACCCACATACTCACCATCTCCAGCCCACAACAAGTCCATGCACTACATATGTAACGTTGGTTTAATACGAGCGACCAAACCACAACTTCCCCATGCCAGGGCCCTTGCTGTCAGGCCTGGCCACTGGTGTCCGTCTCTGTGATCCAGACTGACAGTTTTACAGGGTCCTACCCAGCCCCAGCCACCTGAACCTCTGCAGAGCCCGGCCTGGTGAGAGACGCCAGGCCATTAGCCAATCCCCCCGAGACTATTTACAGGGCCTGCCCTGCGTAGCTTTCAGGTGCTTTCATAACATTCCCAAATCCAATTTGCCAAAAGAAAAAAAAAACCTCTCGCTGCAAAGTACATGGATAATTCCCAGGCCCCTCTGGACTACTAAGACCACTTCTCACAAAAGCCTTGGACCACCCCCATTTTAAAAAAAGGACTCCTAGTCTGATAAACCATGAAGGAAAGTGAACATGTGAGAGCTTTCCCACGTTTTCCAGAACAACTACTGAGTATGGAGCTTAGTGACCGGTGAGTTTGGTTTACTCAACTTTAATTTGCAAGCCTGCAAGAAAAGCTACTGCATCCTTCTGAGGTAGAGAAGGGGGGTGGGTGGGTTGCGTTTAGGTAAAGTTCAGACGCTGGCCTGTTTTCTCAGCTGTTTCGCATTACTGCTACAAGCATCCCTACAACGGCTCTGCGGTCCCTCGCCAAATACTTTCCACTCCGAGTTCAAGAGTGTGGCACACACAACGCCGGGCAGCAAGGAACCTGTGTGGTTCCATAGAGCATGTGTGTGTGTGACTTACGTAACAGTGAGCGTTAACACACTAGAGGTGAAAAATAGGACAGTTGAATGAAGTATGCATTTAACATGAGTTAATGGAAATGTAGACATTTCCAGATAAATAGAAAGTAACCAACATAAACTCTCCCTTGATGTGTGGGCAGTGACATCTCTGTAAATCAGTCTAAAAGGGTAAGGGTATGGGCAGGAAAAACACAATACGCTGCCCTCTAGTGGAGCTATGTGACAGTGAAAAAACAAATGTTGCATGTGGAGTAAACATTTGCTCACCAAAAACAGGTCACTGTACAAAGCAAACATCAGCTACAGGCAGCAGTGTCAGCAGTCAGCCCCATCCACACCAGCCCACTTACACCCTGTGAGGTCTCTGTCGTGAAATATGGCTATAAACTACCCGGGCACTAAACTAACATAATTAACACGCTGCCCATGGGACCCAAAGGCATTTTAATTCGCTGTCATCATTCAATGGGGCAACCCCTGTTTCCTTTCTCCTGGCTCACCACCCCTTGTTTGGAGTGGCGTTTGACCTCTGATCCTTCAGTGCTGGGTCACGGGGGGTGAAAGGACTGGTTGTCCAGCCCCCATCAATTCACTGACGGATGACCAGCCAGGGGAGTCATTCTACTTGTCCAGCCTCATCCACAGGCACCAGACCAAAGGGGGCCACAACACGGCTTGCGACCTGTATTTACAAATGCGACCTTCGCGACCTTTAGGCACCTCATTATGGCTGCACTATCAGCTCAAGAGGTCAGCTCTGATCTCCACTTGACGCATCTCAGTGAGAAGCGCTCACATGCGCATAGCGGAGAGCAAAACGAACATTCTGTGCGAGCCTCCAAGAAAGAACACTACCCCTGATTTAAAACAGTTACCGTCTCCCTATTTCATCCCGAGTTGGCACTGAGTTTAACACAGATTATTTTCGGGCGCAGAACCGTAATCCCTTACAACATGTTGTCATTAAAAGGAGCTCGTTATTTTGGCCCGTGTCTTCTAGTCGTCTGCAAAAACTGGCAGACATCCTGACTTGAGATCGGCCTCTTTCAAACATATGGACTGAATGAATATTCTCCAATTTCTCATAAAACAGATGAAGCATATTTTATCATTAGCGTGGTTATGGAGAACTCTGTGATCCGCAATGCTGAGATGCGTATGAGAGACCAGACGTTGCCTGTAAGAGTGGCCGCACTAGTTGTCATGATGATTTCATAGAGCTTCCTGATTTACAGTTTCTATATTTATTCATGGATTCGGCTGATGAGAACCTTTACCGAGTGAATACTATAAAGTCCCAATAGCCTTTTGAAACAAAACATCAGAAGAAGTGTATTGTGTGGTATGCCTGGTAAAAACAGTAAGATCTTTCACAAAGTGCTCAAACACATTAAAAAAACAAGGAATAGAGAGGGAAAATGTACATGACAAAATTTCTTTCTTGATCTAAAACATACTGGTGATATGTAAAGGAAAAATAATAGCACTATTTAAACCTTTAATACGACTGGTCGGTGGGCCCTGAATGAAAATGATTTTGAAGTAACTTTATTCATACTTAATGATAAGGCTTGTAAAAATGTCAGAATTTTCTCTTTTACAATGTGTAACAGCCTAGAGTTGACTTGGGCCAGGAAGACTTGTTTTACGCAAAACCATAAGATATTCTCTCAGAGGAGTTACCATTGATAAATTTCAATCCAGTTGCCAAAGCTAAAATACAATATCTGCAACTCATTACGGACCAAAGTTTAAACAATTTCAGAAGATCAGACGGTTACAGAAGAGGGGGGTTGTGGAAATGGGAGCAGAGGAATACAATACACCCTACACATCATCCAAACTTTGCTCAAGTTCCCACGTCTCCTGAATCAGCGAGAGGGATGAAAGTGAGTGAGAGGGACTTCTTCAGATTGTTTTTTCTTTCCTTTTTAAGATCATTCTAACAGGCTCTGCAGTGGTAGAGGACTCTCCATTAATGGCTCTCCTGCAGGGTCAGGCCTGACTGCCTGTGAGGAGCCTTTGAAGTCCTCCCTCGTCCTCCCCCAATACATACACACACACACACACACACACACATGTGTGTGCTCAGGTTTAGAGCAATCAGTAGTGTGAGGGTAAAGGGGTGGGAGTGAATTCAAGGAGAGCTGAGGTGTGACTATGCAGTCAGTAAGCTCTGCCAACTGAGGTGTTCAATGACACACAGGGATTTTTTTGTTAGACAAAACTGCACAATGACACCCTTAATAATTCACTCTTAAAGCTTTCAAATCGTCAAGCCTTGGTGTCCTTTGTCACCTCTGAAGTGTCCCCGGAGTGAGAAGCACATTCAAATGGATTCTCAAGACAGGTCTCACAATGGAAAGCTTCGTTAGAGAATCTGGTATTGTGGCAGGAAAAAGGTGAGAAGCAACAAGTCTCACAAGCTAAATCCAAACTCCATGATTTTGAAGCCTTAAAATGTATGGCTCACTGCACAATCCCCAAAAACAACCGAAGTAACAACAACAGCAACAACATAAACTGGTGGCTCATCCCGTATGCAAAAGCAAAACAAAAGGAATCCTGCGACACACACCGCACAGGGACTTGGCCACGTGGCTTAGCAAAAAACTAAACAAATCTGTCGGCGCCGCCACTCTGAGAGGCAGCGCTAAATGGACGTTAGCTCGCACCACCATGAGCACGTCGCCAAGGAAAACAGGCCAAGGGAAAGCAAAGGGAATGACTCATTCATCAACCGCATGCTTTGCCAAACCACCATACTGTATCATACCAAACAGCCCTCCTCTCTCGCTGTCTCTCTCCCTCGCTCTGTTTTTGTCCCCGATGCCACTCTGTAGAATAAAAAGCATTGTGAAATGCTGGGGCAACAGAATGTTCTGGAGAGAGAGGAGATTGGGGCTGGGGGGGGGGGGGTAGTAAAGAGTCACACTAAACAGGTATGAAGAAGGCATTGTCAGCCCCTCCGGTTATTACTGGGAAAAAGAAACAGGTTCTTCATTGACTGTCACTGATTACATAAGCCATCCACAAAAGGTGCCGTACACTGGTGTTTTCCAGCTCTGCATTCTCTTGTGACAGTTGTTTTAAAGATTAGCTGGAACAGGAACAAATTCAAGGATGTGAATTTTCCACTTGACAGAGATAAATGGCTGCATTATATATACTTATAAAGCATTTGGTCAGGAATAATAGTAAAAGCAGGCCTTGAGTATAACCTAAGCCTAAAGTGGTCAGGTTTGTCCACAGTTAACCTCTGTGCTGAGAAGACAGTGACAGGGCTTTTGAGGAAGAGAGGGCACTGCTGCCTCATGTGGTCATCCTGGGAAGTCATGCTACACTTGAGTTTTCAGTCACAGCCACAGAAACCTAGCCTAGAAATCTAGACGCGCCCCTAGCCCCTAATTACATTTGCTGCCAGGACTAGTCTAGCAACTCTCCGTTGACTTGTGAGCTCTAGAAATCGAAACTAAATCTGGCATTGAAATCGTGTATAGAGTCGTTTGTTGGGCTTAACATAATGATTGATGGCAGAGTTGCAACGGTTTGGCTTGAATTCCCTGCTACTTGAAAACAAATATCCTATTGCATCCTATTGCGTGCAGAGGGAATTTGAAAGACAACTGATTATCCCGACCCTCGGACTGAGCACTGCGAACGGTGAGTGCCCAGACCCTACATTTTAATGTGGGTCTGGCTCGCCAGGCTAACAGAAACCCTCACAGCCAAATACACTGCAACATGCTACACTGCAAAGACATGGCTTGAAAAGCCTTCAGATAAAAGATCAGGGACTTCTAGTGAATTCTTGTATCCATGCCTTCAAGTGAATTCCTGGTAACAACAAAGGAGTTAAACAAAGTTATTCTGAGGAGGTAGACAAGTTGTTGCACATATCCTGTATTATGGGAGAACCAGTTTGTAGCTGAAGAAAGCAGCAGCAGCAGCAGCAAAAACAACAACATCAACAGCAAATGGAGCCGAGGTTTGTGCTCCTTGTGTTAGCTTTTTTATACTGTAAGTGACAGGGTTATGTGAATAATCAACATTTTACACTTGTACTCCTCACTCAGTATGTCTGGTTTAGAATGATGTTGCATTCGGAGGTACAGTAGAAGACGTCACAGGCAGTCCAGTGTGTCAGTGACCCAGCTGGCAAAACACACTGACATGTCTGGAGAGTTTAGTAACCTCTGTGTGTCAGGCTCACTATTACTAATTCTGTTACATTGCATCTTCTCACCAAAGCATGTCAGCTCCCTAGCCTCTCTCTGTATACAGACAGACACACACACACACACACACACACACACACACACACACACACACACACACACACACACACGGCACCAATAAACCTGAGCTGAGCCATTGAGTCCCAAATATTTTTTTACGAGGCCCATCCTGCCAGGTTCGGCGCACACACTGCACTTTAATTGCACAAATCATTCACTAGGCGTCTGGGCCGATGCCGCACGGTTGTTGTCGTTTACACACACTCTTCAGAAGTTTATGGCAAGGGCACGCATGGGAGTCTGAGAACCCATGAAAGCTGGTCTAAGTGCACTACAGGCAAAGCACAGGCAGACTTCTACTGAAGGCTTTTCAGATTACAAATCATTAGCAACTGGATGTCTTTTTCTATGACACATTTTCCTGGAGACTTCAAGTGTTTACATAA
>NW_027468576.1:23585832-23588332 GCF_046254945.1 Alosa pseudoharengus | reverse complement strand
GGCCCTGCTCGGTGTACCTGATTAAAGATGAATGTGACATCCATATGAGGTTGACATAAAAATAAAGCATTAAACGTTCTCCTCCTCCACAAAGTGCCTTTCTATCTTGAGCTGTTGTCTGTGTACCTGCTGGCTGCGCCAAGGCCCAGGTGTGTGTGTGTGTGTGTGTGTGTGTGTGTGTGTGTGTGGATGCAAAAAATCCCATGGTGGAGATTTATCTCCTAGGTTTTTGAGGAGTTCTCCTCCATCAAATATGAAAGAGCAGCATGCCTTAAAACAGGAGCAGATGTCAGGTGAGAATGTAGCAGTGTGGTGTTAGCTTGGAGGAGGAATGTGCTGGGGGTTGCACTTCTGAAGCAGTGTGATCCTCCGGCATATTCCACCTGGCTTTGTGGTGCTCTGAGAAAAGGTTTAGGGAGCCTGTGAGCTGCTATGGTGGCTTTACTTTCTGTTTATATAGTGTGGGTGTGTTGTTTAGATTACATACATGGGATTGAGAGTGTCTGGACACACACACACTGGACACACACTCGAGTCGAGTGTTATGTCTGTGAATGTGGATGGAGTACTGTATGGATGCCAGGGTCATAGATCGTAGACAGTGTTTTAATGAGAGGGTAAGAATATGTGTGTGTGTGTGTGTGTGTGTGTGTGTGTGTGTGTGTGTGTGTGTGTGTGTATGTGTGTGTGTGTGGTGTATGCATGTCATGACTAGGGTGTGTCTTGTCTCCAGGGTGTAATACAGTTTAGTGATGAAGACTATACAGACACAGTCTAGCCTAAAAAAAACCTCTTGATGTTCATCTGGCATCTGTGTCATTACTGCGTAGGACGTCACTTGGTACGTGCATGTGTGTGTGTGTGCGTGTGTGTGTGTGGATGAGCCTGAGAGAGTATGACGTATGCTGGGCGCATCCCGATATTTTGTGTCAGCCGTGCCAGCAAATGGCACAGGGAAGCCATCGCCAGTGTTATTTTTAACTCTATGTCTCCATGGAAACCGGCACATATGCCAGAGAGCCCAGGGCTCCTGTGTGTGTGTCTGTGCATGTCTATATGTGTGTGTGTGTGTGTGTGTATTGCTGTGGTACTTACAGCAGCGGCTACTTAGAACACACACATGGTCATACACTCTCTCTCTCTTTCTCTCTGTCCCTCTGTCTCTCTCTCTCTCACACACACACACACACACACATACACACACTCTTTTCTTCTCTCCCCCACCAAATTTCTCAGACAAAACAACAACAAACTGACAAACAGCCAGCTGTGTGTATATTACAATAGTATGTTAATTTGTTTGAATTCCCATACACACACGTCCATCCTCATAAACATGTGTTTACATGTCCATTCACAAGTTGCCGCCACGCTTGCGTCCCGATTAGAGGAGTTGGATATGAGGGGGCAGAGTGTGTAATCAAAAGCCATCCCCGGCAACCGCCGATCTTGTGTTCAGAAAAATAGACAGATGTAGGCAGCTCCGCTGAGGGGGGTCGCTGTATGTGTGTGTGTGTGTGTGTGTGTGTGTGAGAGAGAGGGAGAGAGAGAGAGACAGGGAGAGTATGTGTTCTGCACGATGACTGATACACAACACACATCTCATAGGAGGCTCCCCCAGTTCACACTGGGACTCTGGCCAATAACCACAGCCAGAGCAGAAACTCACTTCTCACTTCACAAGCTCAAGACTTGGCCAAGTCAACAACAACAACAACAACAACAACAACAACAACAACAACAACAACAACAACAACAACAACAACAACAACAACTCACTCTTAATGAAAACTGTACTGTACTTCAGCGTGTGCTTAACAGCATGTCGAGACAAGTCACCTGTGCTCCTGGAAGTCATGAGTCAATTGAGATGAGATTACATAAAATAAAAGAAGGTACTTACCTATAGAGGACAGGATGGGCACATAGAACAGAACAGGTCCAGGATAGACATGAAAGAGAAGAACAGAGACGAGAGGGCTCATTAGTGACTTAAACAGGACTGTTGCTATTCACTGCTGCAATACAAGAATCATTTCGCTAAAGACACATAGGAGCAAATGTTACAGTAAATGGGTCCTAGTAATAGTAGGTTAATGTGAATGAGATCCTATTATGGCTTGTGTGTATAATATTTGTTCAATTGTATTTGAACAAATGGTATTTATTCCACAAACCTTCCTCACAATAAGCAAAACAAAGGAAGTAGTGGCCTGAAGTAAAGTCTTACAATGACAAATGTGGACTTTGTTGGATGGACACTCTTTCAGTGGACAGAATGGCATGATAAGCAGTCCAGTTTCAGGTGAACACAGGTTAACACAGGTTAACACAGGTTAGTTTCACCTCTGGCAAGGCACCTCACTGGCACCATTCCTATCTGCCCGTACAGGCCTCACACCTGACACCAGAGGGCATACTCAGGGTGGGCACCCGAGTGGCAGAGGGCACGCTGGTAGAGGAAGACAACAGAGGAGGGAGAGGAGGAGTAACACCAACG
>NW_027468576.1:23533332-23580832 GCF_046254945.1 Alosa pseudoharengus | reverse complement strand
GACTCACAGGGACTGACATTTCTCTTACTCGCATCGGAAGCCATCATTTGTCACAGTGTCAGGCGATGCAAGTACTCCTCAGAGACGGAATCACTTCTACATCCCTGAGCTGAGGCAGACAGCTCACAGCCTGACCTATTTATTGGTTCCATGATTATGTCTGACAGAGAATGTAGGCAGACTCTTGTGTGCATTATGGACATGGCACTGTTTATCAGCTTTCAAGACTTCATATGATATATAATACACACACACACTCACACACACTAACACATGCACGCATGCGCGCACACATGCACGCACACACACACACACACACACACACACACACACACACACACACACACACACACACACACACACACACAGACACAATGATGTGAAGTTATGATTCCAGAAAGACAAGATAAAGCAGTGATAAATACAACTGGATAGAGAGGACAAGGCCTTTGTCACAGAGAGATGAACAGTGACTGATCTATCTATCAAGGAGTTGCACACACACTATGGAGCCGAGAGGGGAAATGAGAAACACTGCTTGCCTTTCAACCAAAGCTAATGCATCACCATGGAGATTATTGTTGTTATCTCAGATGAGATGCCAACCAATCTCTCGTCTCCCATTGGCTGGCCCCATCTTGTGAGAGCCAATGAGGGCTGAGATATCAATAACAGGGGAGAAGTGAAGACAGAGGGAGAGGATTGGGCAGCAGTGAATAGTGGTACCGGTGATGGTGGTAGTGTGTGTGCTGTGTGTGTGTGTGTGTCTCTATTCAAGGTAGACTCTACACAGTTAACTCTTTGCAGACAAAGATCACAGGAAGGGATCTGTGGACCTGTAGATCAAAGTCCCGCCTGAAGAGTTTACTTGTGTTTGTGTTTCATATTTCACTTCTTTCTATCTCCAAATCAGACAGGCACACCCCAAGCCTTTCCCTTATATAGATAAGCCTGCTCTCTCTGCTCTCTGTTTTGGTCATGCTCCCCACTCTCTCTCTCTCTCTCTCTCTCTCTCTCTCTCTCTCTCTCCTTCTCTCTCTCTTCCTCTCCCTCTCTCCTTCTTTCTCTCTGGTTTTGCCTCAAACTGTTTTTTTTCCCAAATGTTACTTCTTCAGTGCAGGAGAGATCCAGAACTCCAAAAGGGCATTCTTCTCTGACCACTCTCCAACCCAGGCCCTTTTTCCCGGTTCTGACGTCTCCAAACAAACCAAACCAGCTGTCCGAGGCTGCTCTGGACTTGAAGAGAGAGAGAGAAAAATAAAGACAGCCATAGAATAAGCATGCAAAAGGAACACCAGGGAAGAATACAAAAAAAAAAGAAAATGAGATGAGGAATGTGATGTGATGTTCTGGTCAGAACCAAGATTAGTATTATGTATTATAATTAGGATGCACTACTGAAACTATATGTAAGCAAAAAACTGAAAAATGAGAGAGAGAGAGAGAGAGAGAGAGAGAGAGAGAGAGAGAGAACCTCAGTTGCTTCATCCCTCTCCCTCCTCCTACCTCTCTGTGCGTTCCAGAGCTTATTTATGCTCTCTGGCACAGCAGCCATACTTGTTTGACCAGACTTGTTCAACAGCGGTGCCGTGTTTGGTTGTCTCCGCTTATTGACGACACACTGGCGAGCCCAACAGTAAACCTCACGTCATTTTCAATTTTCATGCATTTTACCACACATGGTTCAATCAGGGAGCCATGGAAGTGTCATAAAGATGCAGTGTGCACTGTTTGGTGTCTGTGATTTGTTTTGGGGTAAACATTGCATGGGAGGGAACAGATGGAAGGAAACACAAACAGCATGTGATGGCAAGCGGTTTCAGCATTCCAAGGATGAGAGGCAGAATATGTGTGTGTGTGTGTGTGTGTGTGCATATGTGTGAGCATGTGTACGAGAGAGAGAGAGAGAGAGAGAGAGAGAGAGAGATAGAGAGAATATGTGTGTGTGTGTATGTGTGCATGTGTGTAAGCGTGTGTACGAGAGAGAGTGTGTGTGTGAGAGAGAGAGAGAGAAAGAGAGAGATAGAGAGAAATAAACTATGTTTGCAAGTTTGCAATAGTTCTGGATCATCCGTGCAAGACACTTATGTCGGGACAGCTGATGATGTTTTGGGCTTTGAGCCACAGCCAAAAGCAACACCTTTCCAACTTTTTCAACACCGTAAAACCACACAGGAATGCTGGAAGCCAGCAAGGTTAGCCTAACCAAAAACAAACCCTGATTCACTACACTTTCACAATTTACTGTTTTTTTCTCTCTCTCTTTCCTGTGGCTACCTCAGCTGTCTCTGCCTCAAGTTCATTCTTTTCACATTTCTGTCTGTGAAGGCCCAGGTGCGCCTTACCAATGAGCAAAAGTGAGTGTTTGGAGCTCAACTTTGTTTCGTAAAGAGTCCCTCAACAGCCAGAGTGAGACAGACACACACACACACACACACATACACACACACACACACACACACACACACACAAACCGACTCCATTATGGGGGCCTGTGCAGGGTGAAGGATTTGGATCGGCAAAGCCAGTTCTCCGGAGCCAATCTGGGGAAGCATTCAGAGAAGGAATAAAAAAAGAACGGCACAAAAAGCACCTGCTGGATGCTGGTCTCCCGCGGTAACACTATTTACACTCTTCAACCCTCCCAGTCATTATGACCGCTCTAAAAAGTAGCTATTGTCGACACAACAAGAAATTCACTGTGGTGATAAAAACAGCTTTAAATTCCATCAGAAAGACGGACAGACGGTTATACAATGCACGTCAGTCTTTGGTCTTTCCCCTGAAAGTGTGCAGATGGTAAGGGCCTTTCATGCAGCAGCTTCCTTATTCAGTCAGAACACCATCTGGGAATGGGAATGTGAGGTGGCATATTAGTAATAACTCCATGCTTACCTAGGAGAGTTCCAAGCAGTAATGTGTAGACATTACAAATGCCATGTTTATAGCATAGCACTTGGAATTGGATCGTGCATTCCTCGCAGTGCACCACTTGTCATCACAGTAGTAATGTTAACAACTCAATGCCAGTCCTTTCCTGACTGACTTAACTGCATGCGTCTGTGTTTGAACCTAGTGGAGTGTTAACTCCAGTGATAGGCTGCTAGCACAGAAAGAGATCAGGTGTGTATATTTACTGTGGCGCAATTAGCCTTGAAAAAAAGATTCCACATCAGCCTCTGGCTCCTTTCACAGACGTCAACACAGCAACAGGGCCAGACTCATACCAATGCAATGGAATTTTATAATCCTCGAGAAGGATTTGAGATCAACGGTGAAAACTGCTCCGCCAAAACACATTCTCATCATGAATGATTGAAAGGAAGCACTTAAATGGAATGGAAGCTCTTTAACTGGTTCTCTCTAGGGAAGGGGAAGAATCACTGCATTTCACCTGACTGAAAACATATGACTATGACCACAGCAGGCCGATATTAGACACTGCTAGAACAGCTGGCCCTCATCCAAGTAGATTGCATAGGTGTCAGTCATAAGGATAACACCTACAATGCCATGAGCACATACTAGGGCTGCACGATTATGGCCAAAACGATAATCACGATTATTTTGATCAATATTGAGATCACGATTATTTATCACGATTATTAATTAATTTTAGTGACAAAAATATTTTTTCCCTTAAACATATTGGACTTGCTATCTGGCTCACCCAAATTCTTCCCCTCACATTTACTCCCCAAAATTACTGCAAATATACTGTAGATTGACTGCGACTTCCAAACTTCCAGCTTCCTACTTTGTTAATATTTGGGGAAACGTTAACGGCAACACAGTAATTACAAAGTATTAACAAATACTGTTAATTTGATGCTTTTTTAATTTATTTATAAATGGTGCACTGTCAATTTAAGACCCTTTGCCAGATCCACTCAAATAGCCTATGGCTAGTGCTGTGCCCGCTCAGTTTGTAAATGGTCAGTAATGGGAACTGTTGCCATTGCGCTCTCTCGTGCACGCTCAAATGAGTTCCCAATTAAATGGAGTAGCATAACGTAGTTAGATCTGCTGCAATGGAGATACTATGTATCTCGATGTAACAAGCTGTTTTGACATTGACATTGTAAACGTTCTTTAGGAAGAGTGTAAAGCAGTTTGCAGTAGCCTGAAGTTAATCACAACGTCGTCTATCGCTGGGGAAAAAATAGCTAGCTATGATAACCTAATGATATGCTTGGCAGGCCGGATTAAAGTGTGGCGGGCCGGATCTATGATAAACTAATAAATGCTCGGCGGGCCGGATTAAAGTGCGTGGCGGGCCGCAGTTTGGACACCGCTGGTTTAGTCATTCGTTGATATGTAAACCACTGACGTGTAGGCTACATTTTCATTATTGTTCACTCGTTTTGAGTAGGCTGTGTCTTGAAACGCATATGCATTGTAGGTTGCACATGTAGCTTATAAAATACATGAATATAATTCACAGATCCCGTCGTTAGCTCAACTCTTATTATAGGCTATATCGGAGGAAGCAAACAAGGACTAAAAGTTAACGTGATAAAAAGGCATGTGTGGTTTCATGTGATGTGTTTCACGGTATGAGTTGAGAGCCCTGCTTTGCTTAAGTTTTTGGTTAACTCCACTTGCCTGAAATCCGAAATATTTTCGAACAACGGATGATCCGTTTCGAGGGACAAGCTCTTGGCCTGCTGTGCCACACATTTGATTTTTGATCGTAGTTTTTTTGTATAGTCTAACTAGCCTACTAATAGTTAACATAATGCTACTAGTCCACAGTGCATCCAAACTGAGCATTGCATCAGGCTGAGCAGTGCAGGGAACAGTTGTCATTGGTAGGCTGCATGCAGGCACATTGTTTTGTAGCGGAGTGTTCTATGGGTTGCCAGGTTGGTTCAGAGCACGCATTTTTAATATCGCTCGATCACGCAAATTTGATCGTGGGAAGCCAAAATCGTGATCGTGATCGTGATTAAAATTCGATTAATTGTGCAGCCCTAGCACATACAATTCTATCCTAATTGAAACATTCCAAGAACTTGACCCATGTGACCCATATGATTCTATTATGCTGTTGGCAACAAAGGGTAAGCATGCAAGCCCAGTAAATACTTTTAAAAAATATTAACAGATGAAACCTTCCAGCTCGGTTGTGAGAGACCTTGAATGTGTCTATTATTCCGGTCTTGAATAAAGTTGTTTCACACGCTTTTTTGAATGGTGAGGCATTTTCAAGTGTCTAATAAGGTAATGAAAAATTCCTGTGTTGTAAAGGTCTAATCCCCTGGACTACATAGCTGACTTTAACAAATGAAGCAATGCAATTACATTAGCTGAGAAGAAAAGATGTGTGAGACTTTGACAGAAATTTTACAGACAAAATATAATTATTTCAATATCTTCTCATGAACCACATGTAGGATGCTATTCAAAGAATTCTTTAATCAGCAAAGATCCTAATTAAATTCCCCCTGACAGGCAAAGAAGTGGCCCCGTTGACATCATCACTAATGGACCAGGAAAGCTGCAACAAAATAAAAAAAGTGGTAGTGTAGTGTGTCAAGGGAAGAGGGCAGCGGTGGCCTCACACACTAACACACGGGAAAAGAAAAAGAATAATAGCTTCCGATGACATGCATTCTAATGGAGATCACTGCCATCCCTCCCAGCGAGTGTCTTCCTTGGCTCATGGATGGCTTCCTCTACCCCATCCGGTCCAGTCACCCTTCCTGGCCCGGCGTCCTGGTCTACGCCCGACTCAGCTGTTCATCAAAGACGAGGCACATCCGCGTGCTGACAGAGCCTGCTGGACTTCAAAGTCTCTCGGAAGTGCAGGGAACTCCTACAACACAATGAGTGCTACTACCTACCAAAATAGCATCCTATTCACTTGAATGTCTTCAAAGGAAACCAAACCAGGCTCCTGTGCCACATCCTGAAGTGTGTATGATGAACTGATGTGACCTTCCTCTGTGCCCCGCCGCAAGCTGCTGAAGAGAGTGAGCTCTTCCTACCATCTTGATCATGCCTGAGAGTGCCTGTGTGATCAGTGCAGCTGATAAGCCTCAAGTCTCCACCAAGAAGAATCAGCTCCTCTAGCAGTGGGGTCATTCCACGTCAGTTCAACCAGGGCCCACCCACTTAGGTCTCAAAATGCCCCATTGACATCAATATGTTTTATATAGAGTCACCACACTGCCACCTGTGGTTGTATAGAGTAACAAGATTTGCATAAGACAAGTCAAATTGGTGTTTAAAAAAGAAAAGATCATGGAGAATAAAGAAAAACATATTTAAAAAATCTTTGTATATTCCCACAAGGTGTTTGGGTGCTCTGAAAATGAGAACCAAAATGATTTTTTAGATTTGTAAAGTCTGCTGTTCAGACCCTGAAGGAATTTATTTTCTGTTCATTGTTTTTTGTGAGAGTGTTTCTACTTATCTCAGTAAGGAAAATAAATCAAGAGCCTATGTTGAGTACAAATATGTCTTCTGAAGGCTTAAACAGAGCCCAGCCAAAAACTCCAATAAAATTTGTATCAACTTTGAGGGACAGCTATGGCCATGCAGGATTATCCAGACCAAACGTGACGATTTTGCTACATACTATTCCTATTTATGTACCAGCATGCAAAATTTGAGCCTCCTACATGGTTTAGTTCTTGCGCTGTGGGCTTGTGAACTTTGACAAAAAAAGGAGGCCGAACAAAATCGACACCCCCCTCCCCCTGTAAAACTGGCTGTATCTTGGAAAGTATTGATCTTACATAAGTGTGATTTTACAGTGTGTCTCCTGGGTAACATAGGTACACCTGGTAATTTTTTCAGAATTTTTTGAGACCTAAGTGCGTGGGCCCTGGTTGAATTGACGTGGAATGACCCAGTGACTAGTGTAAGTGAAGCATGTAACATTACGACTGGCTCATCTGAATAACAGCAGGCAGGCATGAGCCACATTGAAATGTATATCCTTCACCAGAATAGTGCCCAATATCTCAGAAAATGTGTTTGGGGGAAATAAAAGAGAATATACTGCACCATAAAATCAGGAGAACCATTCAGGGACTTATATTGAAATTGTAAGCTACAGTATCAAGATACTGTCCTTTTCTTTATTGGATCGTATAGGATACTAGTCAGACTCAGATATTGAGCTGTAAGTCACTCACACACTCACTCATACACACACACACACACACACACACACACGCATGCATGCATGCGCACGCACGCACGCATGTACATACACACACACACACACACACGCACACACACGCACACGCACGCACACGCACACACACAGACACAGACACACACACACACAGCTATCAGGAGGGCCATCAGTGCTGAACAGTGCTTCCTACGGTGGCTGCAGGATGTCCTTGTGTCACCATGGCAGCCTGTTGTACGGCTGGGCTTTTATTATCTAAAGTGTAGCAGCACAAAGTTAGAAAATGCAATCAACTCTACCTATTCATTTGTGCCTCAAGGACTACAGAGACTTCCCTAGATGTATCTGCAGAGAGCTCCTATAGGCTCAGAGATCGCTGACTATACTGTCCATAAAGTCATGAGTGCACCAAAACAAACAAAAACCAAAATATCTCATTGGAATGGGCAGGATTACAGAGAGCCATGTGTGAGTGTACTGACACAGACAAAAGCAAAGGCTCTGATTGGATAGTGACGCGTGGCCTGTTGGCCAATGGCCTCATTTTGCATTGTTTGTAAGAGAGTGTGTGTGTGTGTGTGTGTGTGTGTGTGTGTTTATGAGTTGTCTGTACGGCACAGATCAGACTTCACTCCGTTTGCTGTTGACATGCTGTCCAACAGTCTGTCCCCCTCTTCATCTCTCTCTGTCCCTTTCTCTCTTGCTCTCTCGTTTCTCTCCGTCTGTTGGGAGTTTTGGAGGAAAGCAGAGGGGAATGGCTGGCTCGTTCACTCACTCGCTAACTCACTCACATGTTTCCTGACCACCACAGTAGAGGCAACCAAGCAAGATGATTTCATTGTCCAGCACAACCCCCCAACACAACCTCCTCTGCCACTCCCTCTTGGCCCCATTAGACTAGCCCACTTCGCCTACTTATTAACAAATCAGTCTCCATAGCAGCAACCAAATTAACCCAGAAAACAATGCTCTCGCCACCACTGAACCCCCTCACAGATTTTAAACCAATCTGCTGACCCCCCCCCCCCCCCCCCAACAAAGACTGCCACCTCCTGTATCACTCCAAACACACACACACACAGACAGTCTCTCGTTCTCTTGATCCAACTGACTACAACAGTACTCCTTAAAGGCACTGAAAAGACCTTGGCATACCAGCTGAAGTCTTTTTGTTATTATCATTCCTTATTAGAGACACTTTCCCCTCAACTGAAATGCTTTCTGTCTGTTTTCTCTGCACATTGTGATTAAATTTGTGCCAATCTCCTGAGATTCAAAACACACCTTCTTATCCCTGAGTGGTGTGCATCAAGGTTGTTATTTTTTTTTCCCACCCTTGTGCGGCTGCACTATTTGCCCACCCTGAATCTTTTATGTGGCTGAGCCCTGGCGTCGGGGGCACCATGGAGCGGTATATATAAATGCGAGTTGGCAGCCCGAGCGCAGCTTGCCTGGCAACACTGAGGAGTGCCGCTCCAGTCCGCATGCCGACACGGCTCCTGACCACAGTTTCCAGCTCGCCAGGGAGCTCTGTCCGTAAAGCCAGCCCTGAACGCCGTGTCTAAGGGCCGGCAGAGACGGCGGACTAAACTGTGGCAGGTTGTCCTCGGGTAGCCGTAGACGGAATCTGGGTGCAATTACTCCCACCTTAATTTCAAAATGAGACCCCTTTTCTTTAACAGGGCTAGTGGTTACAATTTGAGGCCTGCCGCCCACCTTAGAATAATTGTCAACACCAGCTGCTGAGACCATTTTAAAGGCGGTGGCAAGTCCTTGGCCCATTAAATCCAACCTTATTTAACCATTTTTCATGATGCCCCCCCCCCACACACACACGCACACCTTTCGTCTCAAAATGCACAGTTTCACACTTTCTTCATATAAAACCTCTGATGAATAGAATTCTACACTAAAAAAAGCAAAAGTTAACATCAAACACAAAAATCTGTGCTTTATATAATACAAACTTTCTCAAATTCATGAGAGGAAGAGGAAAAAATGTGAACAAAAGCTGTGAGGTCGGACGCATACACACCCTCCAGGTGTTGTTCAGCGGATGCGTTCATTCCATTCCATCTCCTTCTCACGCTTCGCTCTCAGGATAAATGCAAATCGTGGGCTGAAGAATAGAGTCGGGCCCTTTTCATGAGGGCCCAGCCCTTGCTGTGTTGTGCTGTGTTGTGCTGTGCCCAGGGCTCAAAGACCGCTTTGGAGACTTAAAGCTGAGCCAGTGCCATTCAGGCGCAGTCATGAAGTCACCACAATCAAGTCAGGCTTTAGTGCTGCAAGCTTGAATGCTCACAACAGTCGGATAATACAGATTTCACATGGCTGTCCAAATGTTTCAACATGCTCGCTCGCTTTTTTTTTAGTGGCACAAACCATAGCAGTGCTTCAGGATTAAAAGTTAATTTGAATAGGTGACAGAAATGGCACAAATAATGCTGCTGCTTATCAGTTAAGTGACTTTCCCTATATGGCTTTGGGCAGTGTAGCTTTAGAAACCATATAGTCACTAAAGTCCACAACCTTAAACCTTGCTTTGATTGTCTGAGATGTTCAGTGGCCGATAGCCAATGGCAGCCTCCCAATTTTGTTTTGACACTCATCTACCTCCACACACAAAAGCAAAATGTTGGGAAAGGTAAATATTAGGCAACACTGCTGGTCATGTGCGTGTGTGTGTGTGTGTGTGTGTGTGCTTCCTGTGTGGCTGTAGTAGTATTTTTACTGAGAGAAGATTGGGGAATAAGCATGTGGATGGCGAATGCAGCCAACAAAGCTTTTAGGAGGGATATTGACTTCCTCAGGACTCCCTTTGGCCTCCAGAACAGGGTCTGATTACGACACACACACACACACAAGCGCGCACATGTGTGTGTGTACACACCACAGCATGCCCACACACAAGGACGTCACATTAGTGAGACACTCTGTGGGTGGGATTCATTTGAAAAAGGACATCCACTGCAATTTAAGCTTTCGTGTGTGTGTGTGTGTGGTGCATGTGTGTCTAAATGTGTGTGTTTCTCTTTATTTAGATGTTTTGTACCGCTTGACATGGTGGGGAGGCTCCTTCGTCATGCCAGATTTGTTTTGTGCGCACGGCGCAGTATTTTGTTTTCCTTCTCAGGCCGTCAGTAGTGACGGGGCAGAGAGAAAGAGAGAGAGAGAGAGAGAGAGAGAGAGAGAGAGAGAGAGAGAGAGAGAGAAAGAGAGAGAGGGAGAGAGAGAGGACTGGGAACGGCGCTGGGAGTGGGGTGTGTGGTTAGTCTGGCTTCACTAGGCATGACATCACAGCAGGGAGAGAGGGAGTGAGAGAACGACACTGAGGAGGGGAGAGAGAGAGAGAAACTGAAAGAGAAGACAGTGTACAGTGAAGCATGGACAAAAATAAAGAGAGAGGGTGAAAAAAATAGACAAGGGAAGAGTGAGGCTTTAAGAGGGGCCCGGCAAGGGAGATAGAGTGAGCACAAGAGAGGCAGAGAGAGATGGAGAGAGAGAGAGAGACGGAGAGAGGGAGAGAGAGGAGAGAGAGAAGGAGCGTGCCAACTAGCGAAGAAAGAGAGCGAGATAGGGAGCTTGCTCAACAGGCTGACAGCGATTCCTGCGATGGTAATCACATCAAGTTTTGCAGCGAGGCTGGTGACATCACTGAAAGCTGCCCATTTATCACGTCCCACCAGCCTAATGGGAATGCGATGGGATTGCGCAATCCCCAAGTCCAGCCCACCACCACACACACCCCCTCCACCACCCCCACACCCCTCCCCTCCCCTCTCCATCCTACCCCAGGAACCTTCCCCACCCCACCCATCACCAGGGCACTGCGCTGAACTTGGCCAGTCCAGGGTGGCCTCTCGATAATCACCCTCACAGGATTTCACGTTACGGAGTAAGAGCTTGGAGCCATTCAAGCACGACCCTTACGACCAGCCATTAGCCCGCTCTCCGCTCCAACAACAAGGGAGGGAGAAAAAAACCACACACACGCACACACACACACGTTTATTTTTCCCTCAGAAACATGGCCAAGTGGATCACATGACTCGGATGAAGACATAAATACATTACACTCTGCTGTGAGGAATGGAAGGGGCTTCCCACCGTGTCGACGCCGTGCTGTTGGAACCTTACCAAGCTGAGCAGGCCTGGATACGGCACGGCCTACGCAACATTATTACACAGGAGCAGAACACTAATGGTGTGTGCTGTAGACCCGGCTGATGTGAATCCTCTTTGACGGAGGACAAATTTGGGTCTGGGTGACGCCGCGTGTGACCTTCGCGCTTGCTGTGACGGAGCTTTCTGCATGTGACTAAGCCTGATGGGAAGGGCTCGTGACTTCTAGAAAGCGGCTTCTCGAGGGGAGGGAACCACGGGGCTGCCGACCGCGTCGAGACGGCATCACATTAACCCCAAAAATATTTCAAAATGCTCTCCGATATATAAACACAGATTAGAGTCAAGCGTGGGGAGGGATTTCATGACCAATTTTAATCTCTAACCCCCACCCAACCCACCTCACAACACAGCCCCACCCGTCATGGGATTTGAGACCTACAAAAAAATGGGAGCATGTGAGATTATGGGTGGACCTCATTTTTTAACATGAGATTGGGTGTTTTTGTGAATGCCCATGAGCGCATGTGTGTCTGTGTGTGTGTTTGTGTGTGTGTGTGTGTGTGTGTTTCAACACGACTGACAAAGACATTGTATCAAAATTATTCTCGTTTTGAACCAGTGTACTGCTGACAGCTATGCACAGCGCCTGCCAGATTTGGGCATTATACCCGGCCTGTGCTGTGTGCCTGGCGTCGCCGGCCATGACTAGGCACAAATTTAAATGAAAACACATTTGCATTACAGGATGGCTGGCTGGCTGGTGGGCGGTTAGCTATGCGGGGTCAGTGGAGCATGAGGTAGGAGCACCACCACAGATGCCATCTGAAAGACAGGGAGGTGAGGTGTGTGTGTGTGTGTGTGTGCGTGTGTGTGTGTGTGTGTGTGTGTGTGTGTGTGTGTGTATGTGTGTGTGTGTGTGTGAGGAATATAAATGAGAACTGGCATCTGGTCTCGTCTGTGGCAGAAAAGAGACACAGCAGAGATTATAGAATTTTGTGTCACTCTAAAAAAAGGTCCCCGGGCCTTCACTTATGTGAGATTAGGAGAAAGGAGTGTGTCAAGGGGTTACGTCGGGACAAAAAAATAATTCTGGGAAAGTTGCTAGGAAGAACTGGCAGGTTTTAAAGGGTGAGTGTTTGAAAATAAATGGATGATGTTTTGTAGCTCAATTTCATGATTCACAGAAAAAGGCATTCTGAATATTGTGTCTGTCTGTGAGGGGGATGGACACACAGAGAGAGAGAGAGAGAGCAAGAGGGAGAGAAAGACAAAAGGGAGTGACAAAAGGAGAGAAAGAAGGAGAAATAGAAATTCAAAAACAGGGACAAAGACAGAGAGGGAGAGAGAGAGAGAGAGAGAGAGAGAGAGAGAGAGAGAAAGAGGGAGACTGAAAGTGAGGCGAATAGCAAACAGCTAAAATGAGAGGAGACACCCCCAGACAGACAGAAGTTTAGGACTCCTCAGAGGGTTGTCTCATTCAAACATCCGTCAGCACCTCCGGTTCAGTTTCAGCCCTAGTCCATCCAAACAGAGTCCCATCCAAAACCAAGCCGACTGGAGGGGAAACACCCCCACCCACTCCATAGCCCCAACAGGACTTGGGAAAGATAAACACCTCGAGCAGTTAGTGTGTCACCACCACCATTCCGTCTAGAGCTCCACCATTCTGTCTAGAGCTCCACATTCTGTCTAGAGCTCCACCATTCCGTCTAGAGCTCCACCATTCTGTCTAGAGCTCCACCATTCCGTCTAGAGCTCCACATTCTGTCTAGAGCTCCACCATTCCGTCTAGAGCTCCACCATTCCGTCTAAAGCTTCACCATTCTGTCTAGAGCTCCACCATTCTTTCTAGAGCTCCACCATTCCGTCTAGAGCTCCACATTCTGTCTAGAGCTCCACCATTCCGTCTAGAGCTCCACCATTCTGTCTAGAGCTCCACATTCTGTCTAGAGCTCCACCATTCCGTCTAGAGCTCCACCATTCCGTCTAAAGCTTCACCATTCTGTCTAGAGCTCCACCATTCCATCTAGAGCTCCACCCTGAACTGCCACTATATGTTTGCGGTGCGAGTGAAACATCACTTTTAGAGTGCTGCACTTTCTGGCTTTGTTCCCCCTGTGTGAGAGGAAACCACAGAGGACTTGTTGTGTGGTGCGGAGATTCCCACCATCTGTCAGTCCGTCGCCGCGCGCGCTGCGCATACCTCCTTTTGTCTCCACGCAGGCTGTGGTGGCGCCTGGAGATGTTCTCGCATTTTTCCTCTTTCTCAGATCAACTGTCTCAGACGACACTCCCGAGAGCGGGACTAAAGCGTGTCGTCATGACGAGCCTGCTGCGGCCTGTCAGGGGCACTCCAGGCCCTCCTCCTCCTCCTCCTCCCACTCTTCCTCGTCGCTGAGGGGCAGACGCATTTGCAGGAGAAGGAGGATCATCTGTGGCTTGTGGGCCTCTAGGTGTATGTGGGGATGAGAGACAAAGGCCCTATCTGCCTGCACGCACTGTGTGGTTTCATGGAGTGGTGATTGTTTGGGAGATAGAGACATTAGAGAGAGACGTGTCTGCTGACTGAAGAGTTCTAAGTCGGCATCTCTACAAAGTGGGGGAGGGACGGAGGGCTTCTTTTTCGGTATGGGGAAACCTGAGCCTACCTGAGAGATGTCACGACAGGGGCCATGACCTTCCAGTTCCCATGTTACGCTAATTAGACATGCTCCTTACGCGATGAGACTGTGAAAAGTGAAACCACATGCCCCACGTGCAGATTTCCAAATGCTGATGTGCCTGTGTCTCTGTCTGTGTGTATTTGTGTGGTTGTGTATTTGTGTGTTTTTCACAATGTCGGTCTATGTATCTGTGTGCATGAGTTATGTGAGTTTGTGTGTGTATGTGTGTGTGTGTGTGTGTGTGTGTGTGTGTGTGTGTGTGTGTGTGTGTGTGTGTACGTGTGTGTGTGTGTGTGTGTGTGTACGTGTGTGTGTGTGTGTGTGTGTGTGTGTGTGTGTGTGTGTGTGTGTGCGTGAATGCGTGTGCATGTCGCTGTGTGCTGTCTCCAGCGACAGATCATGTATTTGTCAACTTATCAGATTCCTCCTCCTCTCCACTGATCCCTGTCTCCATCCCCGTCCATCCCCGACCTTCTGACCCCTCTGCTATCAGTCCCCAGCTTCCTCCCCCAGTCGCCCTTATCTGCCCTGCTCCTCTGTCCTGACACCCATGACAAACAGACGCCATGTGGCCTGTCGGGACGACTGCAGGTCCATCAGATCTTGGAGAGTTACGGCCGCCCCTGCCAGATTAATGGTGAAAGTGTGACACTGATGATGACAGAGAGAAAGCACAGAGCCGCTGCTCCAGCTCCTCCTCCGACACAAAGTAAACGCCTGCCTCCCGTCATGCAGACGGACGGACAGAGACTCACGCCAGGAAAAGCCATCTAATAAGTAAACACACTACTATTGATTAGAGACTTGCGTTTAGGTATATATTATGTCGAAATGTCTACTTAGTGTAACCCCCCTGGTGTTAAAAATGTTTGCAAAAATAAACAAAACAGTTGTTATTTTGGAGGGAATAATAACTTAACATTCAATTTAAGAACACAACACATCTTTATTCATAATTCATATGCCTATGTTCCACTCTGAGCTGGTGTGGTCTGGGATCACAGCCTGGACCAAAAAGGAGGCAAGCCAAGGCTCATTTCATACACAAGGGTGATTAAAAAAAACCAAAATGACGACAGCTAACTTAATTTGGTGCAGAGTCATCAACATGTTGTGCAAAATAGAAACAAGGTTCACAAGATTTCCCTGCAGCCTCTGCCCAAATCTCTTTAAAAGGCAGCAGCAGGCTTATTAAATAGACCGGGCAACTCCTGACCACAAATGACAATTGTGCATACTGCCAAATTGCAAGAAGGTAACATTCCTATTGGTCCATTTGGATTGCTGATTACAGCACAAAAGGGACAGAGCAAATGAAAACAGCTTCAGTGCTGCTTCAGTTCTCTCTCTCTCTCTCTCTCTCTCTCTCTCTCTCTTTCTTTCTTTCTCTCTATCTGTTCATCAACAGAGAACTTTCACACTAGACGAGGTGCCATTAAGAGCCTTGGATAACTGTCTACAGTGACAGACTCTGCTACTCTTCTTCTAACTCTTGACCATGGCTCAGGACGGCTGCTGAAATGCCACCGTGATTCACTTAGCCTTGGGCACTCCTAAAGGCCCAGTCAGTCTCCACCATCGCTGCCACCATCCACCCCCCCCCCCCTCTCCCACAGACGCGGAGCAAACAAGTACCAGCACAGTAAAAATCGGCAATAAAGCCATTAGCGGCTGCCACTTAGCCAGCTAACGATTTCCCCTCATCACCCCCCATAAATTTGGTCCCTGGGGTACCAGAGGAGAGAGACTGCCGCGCCGCACTCAAAGTCACCACGGCTGTTTATAGCTGAGATATGCAGCTCTGGGGACTTGAGACGTAGTCAAACAGACATTACTAAGTCATTAAGGTCTGCCTGTTGCCTTGAGACCCAGGTGAGAGCCAAGGCCAGGCTCACGCCCTTAACTGGTTTATGGTTCATCATAAATGGACAGAAGGTCAGAAGATGGCAACAGAACTTGACACCTTGTCCACAATTGTTCAACATGTGACGAAGAGAGCCACTGGTAGGAATGTTTTGTCTCATCTCAATTGGCACAACAAGCATCTATCTTACTGACAATGGCACGAGCTGGCCAAGTTAAGATATTGATCTTTCACACTCTACTCCTTCATCACACCGCCTGTGATGTGAGCGAGTGTGTGCCTTTGAAGGAGTAGCATGATGAACTATGATGCTCTGCTGCAATGTTGTTCTTTAGCGGGGAACATCTGAGCTTCTCTCGCTAGGCTAGCCATGTGTGCCTGCATGAATCATGCATGAGCACCAGGGGAGTACACCACAGACAGCCTTGTCAGAACCACCTCTGACCAAACGCACGATCAAAGTTTAATGAGTCCTACCCGTGCTCTATACAACAATGAATTGCCACTGTTTACAATACAATGTTCTTTTCAGTCAAGAGGTTAGCGCCAGGGCTACATTTCCGAATCATTTATGACACTTTTAAAGCTCATTTGCGACCACACATTAGTCTATGAGGTCATTGTGTTGAGTTCTAATCTAATTGGGATGGGCTTGGTCTTCAATCAGTGAGAATTAGCAACACTGTTTGGTAAAAGAGACACAATCAAGCTATTTTTGTAGAAGGAGAAGAGTCAAAATACTAGTAAATTGATGCACTATGGGAAAGGCTTTGGCAGTTTCACTTTTATGGCATTTTTTGAAAGGCATCAAAAGAAAAGGCCGTACCCAGCATGGCACCTCCAGGCGTTTTTGTGGTGTTTAAGCTGCTGAAAGATCTTGGGTCAGAGCATTAATGCATAACAACTTACAATATCAGCACACAAAGGCTGAGTTTGTTTGTCTGTCAATGGCACTGAAACCCTCTGATTTACAAGCGAGTCTACAAGGCTGACGCAAACGCCAGTGAAAGGAAACAGCATTAACAGTCGAGCTGTCTATTGATAGAATGCAGTGACAAGAAAAGATGGAAATTCATGATCAAAAGAGAGCGACAAACTCATTAATAAATGTGATTGATTTCCTTTGAGAATGTTCACTATGGCAAAAAGATAGGCCCTCAAAAACAGGGGGGAAATGGCATTAAGCTTACATAAAATGTTCACATTGTCAATGTTTTTATCATTTGCTTTCAGCCAACAGTCTCTCAACCAAATCTGTTACTTGTTAGCAAGTCTGCCAATAGCCAGGGACCATGTTGGGACTACCAGGTGTTAGGCATAAATCCATTTACACCATCCTCTGCGCACCAGACTGGTTAGCTATGGGAGGCTAATGTCTGTGGTTAGGCTAAATTGGACAGGAAGCATTCACTTCCAACCGAGACAGACTGCTATCATCGCAAGAACAGAGAAAAAGGGCAGTGAGCAACAGCCACAATGTGAAACTGTAACCTAAAGATAGTCTTGGGCCAATTATTAAACTCAGCTGACTCATTCGGCTTGCTTAGCAACAAGTGCAGTGCCGAACTGCTTCATTTGCAGAAAACAAGGGTCTATATTTAACTTATAGCCTACTATAGTCAGCTGATGCTATTATCTAAAGATTTTATATTACATCTTGTTTGAGATCTTTGGTCCCTGGAACTTGTTGTTCCTCTTGCAACTTCCTCCACCGGCTCAGCAACGGCCAACACAGGTCTCCCTTGAAATTCTTTGAAATTACTCAAAGTGTCATTTATCAAGCTGGTGAGTGTCTACAGTTGACTGAGCCAGTAAATCACCCATGGATACCCAAAGCGCAGATAGTTCTCAATGTATCACATGTCTCCTTCCTACATCAGACTGAAGGATCAGAAATCTGAGCTCCAGACAGTTTGATTTAACTGGCAGCGATTCTCGATCGGCACTGATAGCATGGAGATATGGCTAGTGTCTAACCCAGCTGCCAGGTTCCTTTCATAATGGATGGAGTACTTTAGTGAGGAAATAGAAGCAGTACCACCCTTTATGGTTAAACAGATCAGATTCAGAGGTGACACCACAGGTCTTTGTTCTTTGTGGTGCCAGCCGGTTTCTGTGCGTTCTTTCTTATTCAGGAATCATTAACTTCTCAAAACACCTCAGTCATTTATGGACCTATAACCCTATTACCTCAACCTGTTCTTGCACTGAAATAGTTTTTTATTTTACCTTGTCTACATTATACTTTACTCTCCTATTTGTCCATATTATTTATGCTGGTCTCTACCAGTGGACTAATGTTGGACTACTTTTTGCACCTTCACCATGACACTCACTCTCTTGAGCACCTTGCCATGCACACATGACTAAGGACTATGGTTGGACTACTGTTTGCACCTTCACCATGACACTCACTCCCTTTAGCACCTTACCAGTCCCGGCCCTGTCACTACAAGCGTCTTATGCTTGATCACCCTCAAGCACATTGGACTTTCTTAATTTAATTTATATAGTGTATTTAGTATTTAGTTTTGTTAGTTTTTTTATCTTTCTTATCTTCTACTGTCTTTATTGTACAGTGGAGTTTAGTTATATGTTTATACTTATACTTATGTTTACCATTTCTGCTGTAAGTGCATGTTGTGTGTGATGTCTGTATGCTACTGAGACCCTTGAATTTCCCCTTGGGGATCAATAAAGTATCTATCTATCTATCTATCTATCTATCTACATATTGTATGGCTAAGTTATCACCACACCTACTTCTAAATGTATCAGTGTTCCCAAATGCATTTCTGGTGTTAATTTCAAATCAAGCACTCAAATCAACCCTTTCCTATTTCCAAGAACTGGAAATCCCTTCCAGACACACAAGGCTACTGTGCAGTGAAATATAGTAAAAGTAAGTCTGAATTCAAAATACCTGGGAAATTTGACTCACGCGCCATCTAATACTCCAGGAAGGAGCAGTCTCCTGGTAATACCATTTTCTTAATTATAGACCTAAATGTATAATTAAACACTGCTATTTCCAGGCAGCAGTGAGGTGAAATTATACACATACAACATGCAATTATACATACATTATAACAAGTAGGCCTTGGTTGGGTCTTTTACTCTTCCAGTGTAGATCGAATCTTATTGATCTTTTATGAAAGGCATCAAAGAGAAGGTTGTTGCATTTCACATTCTTGCCCTGCATATATATGGTAATTCATTTGGGGAATCTAGCAGTTTGTCTCCAATAATGATTGATAACTAGAACTGCTGCTATCTACTGCTTGCTGTTTGCTGAACTATGTCTTGCTCTGCTTCTGTGGGCTTCAAATGAGATAAGATGCCAACAGCAATGATGTGCATGTACTGAAAACATGCAGCTGCGTCTCAGGAGGCTTTACGTAACTCTGCATGACCTTTTTGCTTTGGCCACAAAAAACAAACAAAAACAAGTTCTACACATGAATTGGGTCAGTTCCCCTGAGAGTTTGTAGGCCCAATTAGAGTTAGGACCCTCTTAAATGCCTAATAATGTAATCTGTTTAGATAAGCCTGGGGTAGGGGTATGGGGGTTACTATATGTATTTAGTGGGAGACCCCCCCCCCCCTCCACACACACATACACACACACAAACACACACACACACACACACACACACACACACACACACACACACACACACACACACACACCTCTTGTTTTGGTTTGAGGGTTAAGGGAGACATCTGATGTGAGGCTTCCAGAGACAGTTCCATCTGTCACTTAGTTCCCAGTGCTTTTTCCTTTCATCTGGAGATGCCTTACTGCATGCAGTATGTTCCAAATAGCTTACTGGCACAGCGTGAATGTCAACATATAACAATAACAATAGGCAAATCGAGGGACGTGAAGGGACCTGTGATGGTGTATGGCTGGCAATTCTTTCCTGCATAATAACTCAAACAAGTATGCCAAAAGAAGGCTAAAGAGGGATGAAGTTTTATGAGGGCGCCTTACAAAATTAATGATTGTTGATTGGGATTTTCCTCTCTCATTTTCTTCATTCTTTCCTTGTTGCCTCTTTGCAAACATCCTTTCAAACTCTTACAATTCATTTAACAGGGCCATGGGACACATTAAGTCACTGGAGGTTTTCCAGTAGAAGAGAGGAACAAGAGGGTGTTTAAGGGTGCGTTCTAGGACAAACCTCATGATTAACTTAATGTGACTTTAAATGAGCCACCGCAGCTGACCCTCTCTGATTGGCACCAGTCCCCCTTTCTTTGTGTGCCATCTGATGTGATGCAACTCGAGCGGAGTGTCAACGCATGGTGAGGCAGGCGGACACATTCCTCAGGCCAGCCCCAAGTGCACGCTGGGTTAAAATAACACCAGTCATATAGCCTCAAAGATCAGAGACATCCACCTCCCCCCCTCTTCTCTTCTCCTCCTCCCAACAATGCCCTTCAGCCTTCAGATTAAACCCCTCAAGAGATCAGACACCCCTAATCTCTCATGCCAGGACCAACGGAGACGGCCAGGTCCCCCTGCCAGGCCTGGCCTGGATGACCCAGTAGGGACATCTGCAGGGGTGCAGATGGCCCCCCTGTCATTTGGGGACGCTGAAGGGAAGGGGAGGGGCCTCCCTGTGATATACTTTCAGTTGTGTGTGTGTGTGTGTGGGGATGGGGGGGGGGGGGGGTTCACACATGATATGATCTGTGCGCTCAAGTGGAAAATCCACAGGACATTCACTATCAGTGAAAAGCTGCCACAAAAAGAAAAAAAAAACACATCATAGGGGAACTGACTATTAAATGTGCAAATGCAGACAGTTCTATAAAACTAGGTGTGGTAGCACAAAACCTCAGTCTACTGATTCATTGAAAGGCTTGTATAGATTTGTCTTTGAGGAATCAAATCAGGATTTTCATATCTAGAAATGAAACCAGTCATAGCTTTCTTTTCTCAAATATAAGATTACCATCTAGAATTATATAAAACATTTCTCAAGAAGACACTAATTGATCTGTTGGGTTTTAGCACAATATATCAAGTATGTCTGTAATACTACAACTCTTTGCATAACTCTAAAATTTAGTTTTTCCTATGAAGTCTAAAAACTCTGCCACAGGGTTCAACCATTTCCAGTAAATATATCTGGCCGCCACACTGAGACTGCAGGAGAGAAACACAAAGGAGTTTTTCAAGGATGCCGAGACAAATTTGGAACTGATAGAGCATGAATCACTCTCTCAATGACTCAGAACACTACATTATATTCCTGCCTGTGGGCTGATGTGCTGCCATCGCAACTACAAGGACCACAGTCGGGGGAGGACTTCCTGTCTGCAGAACTAATGACCTCTGCTCACAAACTGCATTGTCTCTTGACCTTGACCTCCCAAGACCATGGGTGGTGTTACGACCCCCCCCGCCCCCCCTTCTGATATTCTCTGGTATTAGGATGAGTTCTGGGAAACTGTCAAGACTCCCCCCGCTAGCCGACTCACCCTCCTCCCTCACACACTGTCACCCAGCATGCCCTGTCTCCTGTCCAGCTCCGTGCCCCCTTCTTTGGAAGGGTAATGACTCGCGTTAACTTCCCAGCAGCCTGCCAGCTGGTGGACCTCGCGTCGGCACAAAGTGAAAGAGAAAGAGACAGACAGAGAGAGAGAGAGAGAGAGCGAGAGAGAGAGATGGACGGGGGAAAGGGATGGGGTGGGGGCACAGGCACAAGGCCTGCTTCCACATGGCACCCGTTCAAACCTGCTCTCAATTAAAGTTGTACAAAAGTCCACTCTCACTGTTTTGGGGCTGCGGCAGCCAATTTCCCCCTCCAATCTCTCAGTCCCCTCTCTTACATACACACACACCAGAGGCGATTGCTCTAAGACTACAGGGGAAGCTCAGCCTCCTCTAAAATATCACGGAAAATCGCATCAAATAACACTATTACATTAGCTTCTAGCCTACTATTCCAACTAGAACATGCTGAAAAAATTTTCAACTTCATAGCTAGTTTGTTCAGCAATAAGGTTTTGCCGGTCATTTATCGTGATTTCGCACCCGTAATACATTGCTGTAACAACACGATCTATCAAAAAACCATGCAAAAAACCCATAGACGCTCGGCTTCACTGGCTTTCAATGGCACTACAGAGTGGGCTGATCTCAGTGCAGAAAAGCTACACGTTTATTGGACAAGCGCCACAAAATCGTCATTTCCAGGGAAGCCCGGCGTCTCTGGGAGTGAATGGGACAGTGGGATGGCCCGGACGCCAAGCTTCTGTATGATGATTAGAGGAACCGAGGCTGGACTCTTTTTGATTGACAGCATATGTCGCGATCTGACAGGAAGTGGTTCAAGTTCAAGGCAGGGATGCGTTAACGTTAGTGTTGGCAGGTGAAGCCGAGAGACAAGGCAAGTTACAGCTCAAATTCTCATAATTTGGGAGCAATACAGTCGGTTTCTATTTGTCTTTGTAAATAGCATACTGTAAATAAAACCGTAATGTGGAGTTACAGAGTTTGTGACTTGCTTTTGTTCCAGTTGTGTATTTAGGCTAAATTAGGTAGCGTGTGTAGGCTACATGCCATGTCTGCCATGCCAACTCTATAGCCTACTGTTTGGGATACTTTTTGCCCTCAAAGAACAATATAGCACCTTAATAATATTAATTTAATAATTTACCATTTTTATCAGAAGTTCCGAAGAGCAGCAATCACCACTGACACACATACATACACACACACACACACATAGATCCAACCCACCCACACACCCCCGCTACACACACACACACACACACACATCACAAACACACACACACATACACACACACACACACACACACACACACACACACACACACACACACACACACACACTATCCCTGGAGCGCGCCTACACATTGTCTGTGACGAAGACAGGGATTCCTCTCACCACTGCTGTTTCCCCTGTCTGGCACGACCAAAGCGCTAATGACAGCAGGGGGGCACTAGGGTGGCGCTGGCAGGCGCTAGGAGTGCTACTAAGTCGGTAGAAACCACACATGCTCCTCACACCTACACGTTCTGTGAATGAGACACACAGGCTCTGTTTCGCTACTGAATCTGTTTCACACACACACACACACACACACACACACACACACACACACACACACACACACACACACACACACACACACACACACACACACACACACTCTTGAATCTGTTTGTGATGCACGTGTTTCCATGCAAAGTATTTAAACTTTTAACCAGGAGTCTTCTGTTTCCCTGAAATAAATGTTAACAACTAAGCTCATGCAAAGCAATTGTTTGTGGCACATCCAGTGGGATGCTTGTGGAAGCGTTACAGGCGTCGAAACAAAAGGGCTGAGGCCGCGTGTCTGCGGTGGGTCGGCTTTCTGTTAACACGCCGCTCATTTACCGTGTGTGTACACTGCTATTTTCCCCCCATCCTGAAGCCTGATGCCGGGCCAAGCGCCGCGCACAAGTGCAATGTAGCAATTATGAAATCAGCTTAGGACGTCTGGCCAAGCCAGTAGCATCAGCGTGCTGGAAACAACGTAAAGTGCAAGCTGAAATTTTAGTCGTCATGGCATTTAAGCGGTCATAATGGAAAATGTGCTCACACACTTCCAAATAAAAGACGAGAATACTCATACAAACACACACGCACACACACAAAAACACACACACACACACACACATACACACACACATACACACACACACAAACACACTAACTGAAACTTAAAAAAGATTGCACAAATTGATGCAGGAACAGACTAGAAGGCTCACACCCTCTATAAAAAAAGAAATCCTCCAGTTTACGGTCTCTGTCCTGTCCTGTGTAAAGGTCCTTAGAGCGACAGATTTCCATGAGCGGACAGAAATGAATCAGCGTCAGACGTGGCAGGCTTCCAGCAGCAGCGGGCAGCAAGGAGGAAGTGACCGCCGGCTGTACGCTGTTACGCTGTAACCAAACAACGCCTCCAGGTGCTTTCCAAAACCATTCCCAGCTGGCCGCGCACTACGCGTGGAGAGACAGACAGAGAGAGACAGACAGAGAGAGAGAGATAGAGAGAGAGAAAGAGAGGGAGAGAGACAGAGAGAGAGGCGGCCCTCCAGATGTGATTCGCTCAGGAAGGCCCAGTGCATGGGGACCATCCCTTTCTTATGAGCACCGAAGCTCGGTCTCGTCACGCTGTGATGCAACAGAAGTCAGAGGCGCTCTGCTTTCCCGACAGTGAGTCACAGGGAGGGGGGCTTGGACTTCCAAGAACACTTACGGCCGGGACCCAATGTGAAAAACAACAGTACCAGTCTACCAGAGCAACAACACAGGCCTGATGCTATGTAACCAGGAGAGTCAGAATAAGGCATAAGTTACACATGCTAAATTACATTCTTAATTGAACTCAGAACACACAAGATAGATAGACCCACTTAAAAGGCAAGCAAGTAGTGATTACTGACAGACTTCATACAGGACGGATACTCAAAACAACCTGTTAATCCTGTACATACTGTACCTAGAGTACTTTAAGAGACTGCCTTTTCACATGGGCCCTGACTAGAAGTCCAATTTAGAAAGTGCTTTTCTGAGAGCCACGCAGAGCACAAACTGTATTGCTGGTATTTCCATCTGCTGATTTTAGATTGCTGATTTACATAGAAGTGGCCTACAATGAAAAAACATTAACAACTTTCTTATGTTTCAGGTCCAGTTCCAGTCAAGATCAGTCATGCAATTATCTCCCCCTCGCCGCTGATTGGACTCCGAGGGCTCCCTGCGAATGCCAACACAAGAGAAAGAGGAAGCGTAGAAATCCAATGGCATGACGGGCCACTGAACCACTAAATCCAATCTGTTTCCGCAGGGGGAAAAAAAACTGATTGAGAGTGTTTCTTTTTTTTTCTACTACTCTTTTCCATTCCCAAATTCCCTCCACATGTGACGTGCGATCGTTCTGTAATGTAAGAGAATGATTTCATCTGTCAGGATTGAAGTCGTCTTTGAAGAGGCTTCCAAATAAATAAACCCAGGCAGAAAAAAGTCGGCGACTATTTTAATCCCTGTGAATTGGTCGGCTCTTGTCGACCAGCAGCGCTTGCATATGGTCCTATTTACGCAGTGAGAGATAGTGTGATCATGTTAAGAGTTTCATGTTTCACATTTCCATATATTCCCTTACTGTGTAAGTCATGAGCAAAAACAAAATGATGATTCCATACATTCCATGGCCTAAAGAACTGAGTTTGAGGCAGGATTTCAGTTGAAACCCATGCTAAAGAATCAACACTCAAAGAACAGGACTGTCTATATCACACTTATAACGAGGTTACTGCTATAACGGCTTGTAATTCTGGAGAGTGTCTTCGGATTTAATACTGTAGCAGTTGGCTCTATTTTTGGATTCCTACAGTCAATATGGATGAATTTGAATGTAACATCACCCACTGCTTGTTCTGTAGCCCATAAAATATCTCCTTGTGTCTCAAATTGCAATGATTGAGCCTTTTCACCCTGACCACCTCTGCAAAACTCATTGGAAGAAGAAACCTCATCATTCAATAAATTACTCTCCCCTCTCTCTTTTTCTCTCTGTGTGTGTGTGTGTGTGTGTGTTTATGAACATGTCTAAGTGTTTATGCATTTTCGGCCGTGGTCCATGCCCACAGCCTTATTGCTTTTGCCAGGAAGGCCAGTGAGGAGGAATTCCTGAGCTCTGTGAGAACAGCTTCAGCCAACAGGGCCTTCAAAAGTTCACTCCTCCTGGCTCCGCCTTGCTTACTTGGGACAGACAGAGTGTGCTCACTCCTGAGGTAAGAGCTTGAAGCTCACTTTGGCGGTGGCACCCTCATAGATGTGTTCCCCTAGAAAGCTAGCTAAGAGCACCATAAAATAATCATAGAGATTAATTTCATAATCTTGTATAACCAGGGGAAAGCATTTAAGCAACTGGTTCAAGTTTTGATACGCTCCTTTGACATGTTTTTAGAAAACACTGAATGCATGTTGAGAAAATCACTACAGGATCTCCCCAGGGCAATGTATGTTTGACTCTACATGATTTCACTAATGGAGTATTAATGTCTATTGGAAGCTAACTGAGGTCTACACACTCTTGCTCTCGCCTTAGATGTTAATTCTCTGGACAGTGGTGCCGAGCCTGGCAGAAGCACACTTGCCTGGATACAGCCATGCCCTCGGGACGGACTGCAGCACAGTGTGGTCTCATCGTGAGCTTGGCTTTCCGCCTCTCCACTCTCAACAGAGTCAAATCAAAACAATTTCATTTCGAAAAAAACAATTCAAACTAGAGCAATTGTGAGTATCTGTCTACACTTTCACACCAAAGTGAGGAACAAATAATTACTGTATGTGATGCTATCTCTGGGAAATAACATTTAATCAACATAGAACAACGACAGGTGGTTGCCAAGAGAGGGAAGCCAATCAGATAGCTGGGAGGAATGTAAATGACATGGCAGAGATTTGAAATGAGTGAGCTATCTGTTGAATTGACATGGTCTTGGGGAATGTGCGGTAGATCAGGCTGCGGTCAGGTGCATGCTCGTGCACACACACACACACACACACACACACACACACATATCAGATGTATGTAAAAAGCTGAGAAAAGGGCCAAGTATTGCACCAGTCCTGTTCCTGCTGGGAGATGTAAAAACAGCGCTGTAGGCAAGAGGCTTGGAGGGGAGACAAAGGCAGGACAATCCCGAGCTTTGTGTGATCGCAAGCTTTCATATCAGATGTCCTGGGAAGTTCCCACAAAGAGGGAGCAGCCGGCTCTGTGTGCTGTGTCAGTATCTATTCTGTGTGTGTGTGTGTGAGAGAGACTGTGTTTGTGTCTGTGTCTGTGTGTGTGTGTGAGAGAGACTGTGTGTGTGTTTGTTAGCGTTAGGTGTGATGTGTGTGTGTGTGTGTGTGTGTGTGTGTGTGTCTGTGTGTGTAAATGCTGGCCACATCTTGTCTGAGAAACCCAATCCTCACGCCGGCCAAGCCCCTCTTCTTGGAGGAGCATATGGGACAGATTGAGTGGCTCCTCGGGTTTCGCGTCTCCAAGCTGCCACATCACAGTTACAAGCCACGGACATTAAGACACATCATCTTTTACTCTGGTGTGGCTTATATGAGCCTGTGTGTGTCTGTGTGTGTCTGTGTGTGTGTGAGAGAGAGAGAGAGAGGGAGAGAGCTCTTTTCGCAGTCATGTCTGAAGACAAGCACACACACACATACTGGTGCGTCTGTGACAAACAGAAAGCTCCATGACACATGGCAGAACAACCAAGCAACGCTAGTAGTCTAATTCACAGCTCATAAGACAATAGGACATATTACATAACACACACACAAACACACACATACACTCATAGAGAGAGAGAGAAAGAGAGAGAGGGAGAGTGACTGCAGTGGAAGAAGTCACTACATTAACATTAAAACTCCAGGGGGATGTGTTTAATGTAAAATTGACTGAAACTCAAAGAGGTAATTATCAAAGAGAGCGCACCATCATCCAGAGAATACGGGGGGTGGGCTGGGTGGGGGGGGTGGTCTGGCAACGTCAGGAGAGGTTCAGAGGAAAACATGAAACCAGGAAGACACACAAAAGAGGAAATGGACGTATGAGGATAGAGGATGTGTTGTGAGTCCTGCTTGCATGCTGACCTTGGTGCCTCTGTGTGTGTGTGTGTGTGTGTGTATGTTTGTGTATGTGTGTGTGTGTGTGTGTGTGTGTGTGTGTGTGTTTAGGAGGCTTGGGGATGGCGTGGCAAAGAGAGGTGTCTTACTGCCTGTGTGTGTGTGTGTGTGTGTGTGTGTGTGTGTGTGTGTGTGTGTGTTAAGGAGGCCTGGGGATGGCATGGCAAAGAGAGGTGTCTTACTGCCTGTGTGTGTGTGTGTGTGTGTGTGTGTGTGTGTGTGTGTGTGTGTGTGGAGGCCTGAGGACAGCGTGGCAGAGGTGTCTGTTGCTATCTGGAGCATTAAAATCACATCAGTGCAGGAAAAAAAAAACTGTGGCTGCCCACGGGAATCCTGCTCTCCAATCTCTCTCTCTCTCTCTGTTTCTCTGCCTATTTCTGTCTCCCTCTCTCTCTCTCTCGTCCCACAGAGTCCAACTAAACCCACAGTAATACAAAATAATCCCTGGATTTGGGACCATCTCAATCCAAACGGCTAATATTTTGGCCCAAAAAAATGGTTTGGGACCAAAAAAAAATAAAAATAAATAAATAATCACTTCCACAACTGAAATATATATTTGTAATTCCTGTTTACGATGTTCTGAGCCTAACGGCGTTCCAGCCTTTACACAAATAACAAACTGCCACCCCAAAGGCTGTCAAGGGTACTTAGAGCTTAGAAGAGACAGCGTCAGACAATAACCGAAAGATTTATCAAGATTTACTCCCTTTGCTTGAGCAGCCCTGTCCAAGAAAACACCCACACAAGCCCAATCAGCATGTACTTTAATAACAGGGCTAAAATAAGCACCGAGCATTTGGCAGTTGCTTTAAGCAGGTCCTGGAACAGTAGCAAGGGAGTTGCGATGGCATTTGCTTGGTAGCATTAAAGCGGAATGTGGAGTCCTTGACTATGGGAGAGACAGTGAAGACTGACGTCTCTGGCAGTTGTTTCCAGAGTTTTCTAAATGTCATCCCAGAGGAGATATGAGAGCAGTGATCTGTGTGGACCACGGAGAGAAGTCTCCCAACGGTGCTGTGGGCTTGGCACGCTATTAATGCCATGGAAAAATGGCATTCCACTCAGAACGCCACAGCACTGACCCTGCTCAGCTGATGAGTTTTCAGGCTTTGCCTAACAGTAGTTTAGATAGGAGTCAGACGTAATTCTATACTAGGCTGAAGTTTCTGCATTTGGTGTGTTCCAGATGGAGTCGATCTGAAAGCACAAGCAAGATCAAATTCAGCAAACAGATCAATTTGAATAGATGGGGATCCTACGAGAACTCTCAGTGCTATTTCAACTATGCTCTTATAACTTGGGTTTCAGTCCAGAAGGCTTGACCAGTGGGGCTATAAATCAAGACCTAACTTTTTGTCTTTTAGTCACAGACAAAACAAGCACACACTCACACACACACATATGTATCCATCACATCCTGGAAAACATGTTTGTGAAGCACCTCATCACTCAGGTCACAGAGGAGTTGCTTCACAAACACACAGACAACCGATGATCCACGGCCCTCTATTATTTACCCAGGCACTGAACCAGCGCGCTCCCTCACACCTCCACCCTGCCAGGTAGCCTATAGACGTGGGGGAAGCCTGCAACTGTGTCTGACTCGCCATGGAAAAGGTCAGAGGGAATGGGAGGCGAATTCAAGAGGTGTTCCTGTGGGTTAGACAAACACAGTGCAGACCAAGCACAACCCTGGTGGAAAAATCCGTTTTTTGGGGGGGTTTAGAAGCGGGATGATCCACTGGTAGTGGTGGAGAGTGGAGAGTGGAAATATTTTTTTTTTTGCTGCGTTTGCTGCATGGTCGGTGTGTGGTGTCTTCCTCCATTTAGTTGTTGACCGTGCTGTCCAACCCTTTGGAGCTCCACACAAACTCTCTGAACTCTCCCTCTCTCTCTCTCTCTGTATCTCTCTCTCTCTCCCCCACTCCCTCTCTCACTCACTCTTTTGTCTCTCTTTCTTTGAAAACAGGCTTTTTTTTTTCAAATATAAATATGGCCGACGAGGACACCGCCTCCAGATCTACGCGGCGCTGCGGCACGACTCCGATTGGGCCGCATGCAGAGCGCAGCCCAGCCTTGATGTGTCTGCGGCGCAAATCAAAGTGCATTAAACATTGAAAGCAGCGCGCTGAGGCCCAGGAGCAGCGCACAAGCGTGTGGAGGAAAAGTAGGACAGAGAGAGAGAGAGAGAGAGAGAGAGAGAGAGAGAGAGAGAGAAAGAGAGAGAGAGAGGAGAAAAAGAGACAGAGAGAGAGAGAGAGAGAGAGAGAGAGAGAGAAAGAGAGATAGAGAGTGCTGAGAGAGGCATCAAGACGCTCTCCACCAGCCTAATCCCACAAGCGTCTCTGATAACCTCTGGTGCCATTTATCATCCATACAGAGGGATAAGGGTTGGCTCTTTACTGTTGGAGCGGAGGAGGAGGGAAGGCTGCATAGCTCCAGTGACCTCACACAAGGACCCTCACTAGTGGGGATTTAAAAGGTGAGTTAGTGACATGGCTAGAGGATGTCACGAGAGTATAGGCAGCATGTCGTCTGACATTTCAGGATTTGATTAGTGTTAATACGGAGTCATATTTGAGAGAGAGGTAAAGTGTGTGTGTGTGTGTGTGTGTGTGTGTGTGTGTGTACTACAAAAGAAACTGGTTAGGAGTGAATTGCAATAAGGTAACAATAATATCGCTGTTTTTAAGCAATGCCATGTCAAATCAGAAGACATGTTATGTATCTTTGTACCTATTCTATCGCAGACATTGTTTGCGTTAAGCCCGATATCTAATGTCTGAGGCCTGAAAGAAATCAGACTTCCATGGGACACAGCTAGGGGTTTGGGGAAGGGAAATGCGGGTGAGCAGAGAGAAACTCACTCATGCTGTCACACATACAGTACACCCCTATCAGTGGGAAACTAAATCTGCCATTGGCTTCATTCATTGTGAAAAGAGCGGCATAAAACCCATTAAACATTGAACTTCTCCATGTCCGATCCATACAGTGTTCACACACAGTCAAACAATGCGAGGAATCTGAAAGACAAGAGACCTTCCTGCAGGTATGATCTATCTCCGGCACTCCAGTGATAATCCAGGAAGTGATTAATGAAGAAATGCTTTTAACTTTAAAAGCTCAGATTTGGGTTATCTTCCCATCACACGGGCTAGGATGATCTCACTCCAACTCTTTTTCTTATTATTATATCGTTTAAACCCTCAATTAAACACCAACACACACCTGCATGAGCAAAGACACAGCTGGCTGAGTTCTCAATTTTATCTTCACGAGACAAGTTTATTTTATGAATCCGGGTTTCTTTTGAGGCCGCATTTGTACTTTCTCATGCATGTTTTCTTCATATCCCTCTGCCACGATCTACGGCACATTAGTCTTGACCCCCCCCCCTCTCTCTCCTCCATCCTTTCACAGCATGCCCAGTATTACATCATGGCTTTATGGTCTTTTAATACCCGCAAGATTGAAGGCCTGCTACTCGCAGCCGATTCATAAGATAGCTGGCGGGATCGCTAAGCCAGCGCTGCGGGGACTTGCCAACGACATGGGAGGCCACTCGGGTATTTTTTTGGTCATTTTTTTCTCTCGTTCGTTTTTTTTCCCCCCTGCTGTCCCTCAACTCGGGTCAGAGTCAAGTACTTGGGAGATTGCAATCCTCCCCGAGGCCCTTAAATCAATCCGTTTGCTCTCTTTGCGTCAGCGTGCCGATGACAGGCAGCCATTCCATCCCGTCCTGCTTGAGTTCCCTCGTACTTCAGGAGGAAGAAACGGAGGATGGAAATTCTGACGCTCCCTCGTTCTTTTGGGAAAGTTTTGGCTTTCATGCTTTTCTTTCCCTCATCCCTCGTTTTTTGCCTTTTCTCTCACTCAATCTCTAGTTCTCTCTTTCTCTGTTTCTCTCCGTCTTAGAGAATGGGCGGTGTTCTACTCATATTTTGTATCTGTGTTTTGTCTAGGTAATGCTGTTGTGTAACAGTTAAGTCCTTCATTTCGGCACAGCACGCCGGGAGAGCACAGAGATGCCCAAGCGAGACCGAAGGGCAGAGTCCCTCCACAGATCCCTCCATCCTTTGAGCACAAGGTTATGAGAGAGGTGGAGAGGGTGCAGGCAGGTGGGCCGGCTCACCGCTGTGGCTTGTGGGGCGAGAGAGAGAGAGAGAGAAAAAGAGAGAGTAGTTTTATGACCTTAATCCACACTCAGCATTTTTCAAGGCACCCATGGAGCCTCTCTCTCTCTCTCTCTCTCTCTCTCTCTCTCTCTCTCTCTTTCTCGCTCTCTCTCTCTCTCTCTCTACCCTGCCAGACGTAACCCCAAACAGCAAAGACAAAGCCAGCCCTTGTTCATAACAATGGGCACATCGTGAGTCTCTGCAAGCTAATACCATAATACTACGAAATGAAAAAAAATCCCGAGCCAAATGGAGACTTGCCACTAACCTCTGACGCACTCTCCCTGTATTGGTTTTGGGCTGTTATTGTTCATGGCTATTCTTTCTGTTTCATGTCATGAATCAGAGGGAGTTTTATGTGAAAAAAATAAGGTGGACTGTTGATGCAAATGTCTGAGAAGACATGCCAGAAGTGTGATGTCTCGAGGCCTTGAGCATTCGGGAGAGGAGAGGATTTAAGGCCTTCTCTGAAGCGAGAGATAGAGAGATGGAGAAGTGGACAGAGACAGGGAATGAGAGATGGGTGGGGGGGTTATAAAGTTATGAGGTACATAGCTTATAATAACACGTTCTGTTTTAATGCACTAAATCAAAGAGAAGTGTTGGTGGGAGAGGGAGGGCAAAAGATCCAAAGACGCTACTTGAGGAAGGAATGCCTTTGATGGCGCCATTTAAGAGTGCAGGGGGTGAAGTCATAACAATAATTTTTCCTCTTTCTCTCTCTGGAGGAAATTACAAAGGCCGACTCCCCTAACGGCTCAGGCTTATGACAGGGCAGCGCGTGAAATGAGAGTTAAGCTTTAATGCCCCATGCGATGAGGCCCGGGCACAAAGACAAATATCAGGTGACTGGGAAAATGTGATCCTGGAGAAGACATAACCAAAACACTATGATAGATGGTTTCAGGTGTCTGGCGCAATCCACGGGAAGCACGGAGGGCGTCTCAAAAAGATCCCCCCCTGAGTGAAAACTTGCCAAAGCAACACAGACAAGTTGCTGTTTTTTTTCTGCAGGAACTCCTGTCCTTCAACAGCGAATGCTACAATGCATGACTTAAAGAATGGCATTCCACAGACAAACTCTAGAGGTTCGTTGGAAAAACACGCTATTCTCTACATCTCAAGGTAAAGTTCTGTGCATGTTTGTAAGTGGTCACGTCCGGCGGTGAATACACAGACCGTGCTCTGGGTGACCCCGACCCATTCAGTGAAATGTCAGCCCTTAAAAGGAGCCTCATTAAGCGGCAGAGCTCTCTTGAGGGGGGGTAAATCACCAGGGCGGGGGGGGGGGTCATGGGTCTGTTCACTCTATTGTGGCGTTGGGGTGGCACGACAACCTTAGAAGTAAAACAGGTCAGGAGGTGAGAGCTTCGGCACACAAACACACACACACATATGCACTGCACTCACTCACGCACACGTAAAGACACGCAAACACATATACTGCTGCTCATCCATATGTGTGAAAATACACACACATAGACAGACATACACACATACACACACACATATACATTCTTTCTCTTTCTCTGTCTCTTTCTCTCTCTCTCTCTCTCTCTCACTCACACACACACACACACACACACACACACACACACAATACCCATTCAAAATACCCATGCATGTCTGTTTACACTTGTTCACTTGTCACCTTCCCCCTTCTCCAAACCACTGCACGGTGGCCTGAATGACTGACCTGGTTTGTGGGTTGAAGGAGAGTTATTTAAGACACTGAGGCCCTGGATGGATTGCTCCCCTTAGGGCCACAGGCATTCGCTGCTCGCCACCCCACACGCACAAACTTTGTGAAACTAAACAAACAGCTTCTCACCTTAGCAACAACAAACAGGTGTTGAGTTACCGCACACAGGAATGTGAGGATCAACAAGAGGCTAGATGTGAGGAAGGATATTACACCTTGAGCTCGAGGGCAAGTCCTAAGATAAATAAGCTCTGTAGGAAGCCTAAGCAACAATTTGAATCTCCTCATTCTCAAACATACAATAGAAGGGAACTGTTTATTTGGAATAGCAGTGCAACGACAGGGAGATTACGGGGAATTCTAAGAGGCAGCGAGTACAGTAGACTACCCAGGCTGATAGTCATGTGTAGTCACAGGCTGTGGGTGTTTGTCTCGAGCTTAATTGCAGGAGTAAAAGCTGAGTGAATGGCTAGAGATACTGACACCAGCCTTGGAGGAGTATATGAGAGATTAAACTGCGTAGCTGTGCCTGCCATACACACACACACACACACACACACACAGAGACACACACACACACACACACACACACACACACACACACACACACACACACACACACACACACACACACACAGAGACACACACACACACACACAGCCTGATTTATGGGCTCTATTCAAAGGCCTGAGCCCATAATGTAGAAGCCGACTGAGAGCGAGAGCTTCTGGTGTGGTTTAAAGGGGTTGTGACCTCCCTGCCCAGTGTGTGGTGTCTGCAACAGCCACCTATTTTCAGCCACCAGCTTCCCACTCTCTCTCCTTCTCTCCTCCTGCTTAAGACTAGCCGCCAGTGACCACAGGAATGCTCAGTCTTAATGAGTCACACATGGCCCTGGATGCACCGACGCTTTCAACCACACAGACACGCGCAACTCCCCAGGAAAGCACTCTCACCTTTCCCGTAAGAGGTTCTCATCCATCCAAACCCTCCCTCCCTAAACACACACGCACTGTAAACATACACACAATTCCTAATAATTCCAGTTCGAGCTTCCGTTTGGGAATCTGATTTTAAAGGAACGGCGTCCCATTTAAGATATAGAGACTGCGGTTCTGCGTTAGCAAGCTTTTCTTTTTTTTTTTTTTTGTTGAGCATGATTGTTTTGATAGAGCGGTTTGTTGGAAACCACTTCAAACAGAGGCCCAATACGCTGGTAAAAAAGGTTTGGGTTTGAGGGGAACCCACTGAGTTTATGAAGTTAATGGCTGAAGGCAAACGACTGACCTGCCTTCGCAATTACCACTGTGTAAACCAAAGATGTACATTACAGGAGAGGAGAATTGAATAAAAAGAAATACTGTAATAGTTTTACAATGCCTCTTTTAATGACATAATGAAAGCTTGTGCTGTAATAGTTCCTGTTATGGTTGCTAATGCTAATTTAAATGTCAGCATTCCCTTTCACATTCACATCCTCCAAAGACAATGCACATGTCTGTGCTAAAATTCAGGCAAATAAAGCACAACGTGTGTTGCCCGGATTCGCAAAGCATCCTGCTATCAGACGAAGACCTTATTTGATTAGTAAACTGGATGCGCTTGACCTGACAGAACTGGAAGGTATGGCGCAGGGGCGGGGGGGGGGGGTTTGACACCTGACTTTACCTCACTTACACCAACACTTGATCACAAGCTTAACGGCTCCCATTTGCCCTGCAGACACATGCAGTGGAGTGGAAAGCTGACATCACTTCCTGAGGATGCGAATGAAAACACCGGAGATGTCTGCTGTAGCCTCTCTTCATCAACCCGATGAGGGCTGGGGGGTTAAGACACGCACAAGAGGGGGGGGGGGCCTTTGATATCACTATAATTAGCAACAGTGTTTCATCAGCAGCAAGCTGTCCTGACCTGCTGAAATACACTTTTTACAGCCCTGATGTCTGCAAAGGGGGGAGAGAGACAAAGGGAAGGCTGTTACTCATCCCGGTCACCGGGTGACCATGAAGGAGCTTCCAGCGATGTGATAAATAGGTCTACATACAGTATATTTCAGCATGAGCTGAGCTGAAATGCTTTCTTAATGACTGGACTACTTCATTCAGCAGCACTGAAATCTGCGTGTGGAGGGATATCTCTCCGTGTTGAAATCCTTGGCAGTGAGTGAGGCGCAGTGAACACGATACTTCCAGCGGAGATGGAACGTCTCCCTCAAAAACAACTACTTTACTTCCGGGCCAGTGGGGCTGGTGTGGATCTGGGCTCAACTGCTACCCTCCTCTCTTCTTCCCCCTCCTACTCCTCTTCCTCCCTCATCACTTGATACTGAACACAATAGACCACAAAGTCCATCCAGAGATTAGGAATGACTGAGACATCTTTTTTTCTCCCTACAGGGCCAGTAGCTGAGAGAGTTTAGCAGACCCACCCAGCAGAGTCTTCGGCCTTTGTGGCCCACCTGAAGGTTAGAGCTGCCTCTGCCCCAGCCTCATTCTCAATGTCGGAGTTGGAGAGGGAGTCTGCGCCTCACCTCTGGGCTGTTACTATGCAGACTTTGCAGCAAGTGGCTGCCTTCAGCGGCTGGCTTACTCTCAGCGTTGCATAACAAATACAACGGTGTGGGGAAGGGGATGGGGAAAGGAGAGGGGAGGGGAGGGGGGCACCACGATTAGCCCATAAGCCCGGAAAAGCACTACAAACATGGCCAATATCACCCATCCTCACTCATCCAAAGGATACAATAACACATATGAATAATACAAAAATTATACCAAAAAAAAAAACCCATCATCAGGAGGCTGACTGCAGTTATGAGTGAACAGGAAGATTGGCTTCCTCTGTTTCCGTCTGCGCTCCTTCCGTGTGTTCTGTTGCGCCTACTACATTAGCGTAAAAATGCGAGTGAGAGCCTGCGAATTTGGGCTTTTAAAATAGAACTGGTGTAATACATTATGCATTTGGAATCTCCAGTTTCACACAAGATAACGGCTGAATAACAGTGCCACTGAATTAATTTGACTTCCTCCATATATTATTCATTGTTTCGGGATGAGGAGGGTGAAAAAGCCCCTGCTTGCATTTGAGGGATTAATATGGCAAACTTACACTTCCAAAAAAGACAGAGTTGCAAAGAAGTCTAAAAGAGCGAATAATAATACAAGTAGATGCAGGTTAGAAAAAACGATACCTTCGGAAACTTTTGAGAGCAAGTAGAAAGAGAAATTAGAGTGTGTCTGGTCCAGTACTGAACCAGATGGTACCCGAAAGGAGAAAGACCCAAAAGGGCCAATGTGGTTGTTCTGAGGTTTCCTGGATCAACATTGATAAAGTTACAGTGTAATGCATAGCATCTGTAAATACTGTAGTGCCATACATGACCTCAGCTATTAGGTATGCCTCTGTGTGTGGAGTGAGTCTATGCATACAAGCCACTGTTGCTTGTTACTACGACTTATGGAATGTGTTAGGCACGTGGGAGTTCCATGTCTCGGAAAATGAGTAAGAGTTTTTGAGCCATTTACAAACACAGTCACTGAGGTGCTTAAAGAAAACCAGAATTTCAAATAAGCTATATGTGAAGGGTTTTTCTTTTACTTTGTATATGCGGAAAGGGATTAAACATGGTTTATCTCACTGAGGAAGTTTGTTCAAGGTCAGCTTGCTCGTGTTTTCGTGTTTTGCAGCTATTGAAATACCTCTGTTTGATTTAGCCGTCCTCTGTCCACAACGCTAGGCATCATGTGCGGCTCATCATCTCAATGCGATGTGCTCTGAAGTGGAAGGAAGGTGTGCTCTGCCAGCATGCCAGTCATTACGATGATGGATTGTGTCTCTCCATCACAGGGTCCAATCACAGTGCACCTTGAGGGAGGTGTGTCCCGCAAGGGCAAACCAGACTCACTCATGGAACGGTGTGGAAACACGAGCTGAGCTCAGGGGATTGTTTTTCCGGAATGGGCGGGATAGGTGGTTTTGGGAAGCTGAGGTGCTCGCGGGGAAATAAATCCCATATGCTTTATCAGAGCGTTCAGCCCCCCTGACCTCACGGTGGCACTCGGAGTACGAGTACACAGAAGCCTTGTTCCAAGTGGCCTGGAGCTTCTCTTTACATTTTAAATACTTTGCAGGTCAAACATCCAAGAGTGGCCATACCTGAGGAAAGGGAATCTCTGGAACGCAGACCAATGGCTTTCATGATGGCTTGTTTTACGGTCATGTCCTACACCTGTCAATCTTGCCCCCCCCCCCCCCCCCCCCCCCCAAAGAAAAGGGATGGGGTGCAGTAGCAGCAACTGTGTGTATTGATTGTTTCAAGAGCAGGCAATGCGATCTCTGTGCGGTCCACGTGGCCTGTGTAATTGAAGAGGCGAGGGGATGTAGGAAAGGAGACCAGGGAACACAGACTCAAGGCCATCAGGACCAATAGCATTCAGAGAGACACACGCGTACAGAACACCCCACGTGCGTCTCTCCGATTGAATCAAAACAGTCAAGACTGCCTCAGACTGGAATGTGGCACGTTGCCAACCATGTGCGCTTGGAGAAAGCAGCCAGAGGTACGCTACGCTCTTTCATTCGCCTTCATCCCCTCCTCCTCCTCCTCCTACCTACTACCACCACCACTACTACTAGTAATACTACCACTACAACAACAACTACTACTACTACTACCACTACTACTACTACTACTACTACTACTACTACTACTACTACTACTACTACTACCACCACTACCACCACCACTACTACTAACTACCACTACTACCACACTACCACTACCACTACTACTACTACTACTATTTCTACATCACTCCACAAGGAACTTTAGTAACCTTGGACACCTCTGCCTAAACAAAACACACGTGCTTATCCTGAGGGTACGAGCTAACAAAACAAACTGGAGTGGCCAGGTCCCACAGGGTTTCTTTGGACAGTAGTCACAGGCCAATAACTCCAGAGCACTTGAGGAAAGAGGCCAGCCCAAACACAGAGGAGGCTGGACAGACGTTGTGGGGGCCCCACTGTTTTGAGCAAGAGCTCTGGGGGGTGATGAGAGATGAGTGTAACTCCCAATGCCTTATATAGCTAGCGGTCCGGGTGAGTCAAGTCAACTTAGAACGCATGTTGATCAACTTGGAGGAACTGTAAATGTCAAAACTGACGAGGTAAGGCTTTTTCAGTACCAAACTGAACTACAGTTCACCTGGGCTGGGAGAAAAGAACCATCTTTGTTTCAGTTAAAAGAACTATCTGCTATCCGCTTGACTAATTTTTGTCATGGGGTTTGCCTTAAACCCAAGACAATAGGACTCAGAAAGCCACAGTACTACTTCATCTTCCCACAGCAGCCCTTTTCACCATGTAATTACTGGTCCTCGTTTCATGACAGATAACCCCTTGGCCTACACAAAATCACACAGATAGGGCTTCCTAACTATAGGTTATGTAAAATCCAAGACTCCTAGACAACACTGGCGCACTGGGACAATAATGGAAGTTCAAGCGTCTGAAGGGGCCAAGAGACTGAAATCTCTGGGGAGCTCGCTGGTAAATGCAAGGCATGGCACTGACGTTTGCCCCACAGGGCTACTTTTAACTTCAAACACACAATGGCATTCTTTCTTGGTGAGTGCTTGAAGTTGCTATGACCATGGGTTAGTTGAATGGACAGCTAGATGCACAGCTAGTTTTAAGAAATGCCGAATAAGAGACAAAGAGGCAGAAAGAGAGTCTTTACACCCTCTAGGCATCACCCTGCTGTCTCAATGTGGAGGCACGAGAGTTGGTGTTGGCTATACCATCACTTTCTACAGTGTAAAAAGCCATGCACAGCGAAAACCTGGACAGGGAGACCTCATCAAATACAGGGTATGCATGCATGATGCTACTTAATCACAGCCAGTCTCTGGAACGTTTCAAGACATAACACACACAGACTGGCAGAGTGGCTACAATACCCCTGACTGAATGACTGACAGACTGCTTGCTTAGCTGGCTGGCTCGTGTCTGTACCGTATGAGACCACACAGCTGGAAAATGAGAGAGGTCCTCCCTTCTGGGCCCGTTGCCCAAGGACATGAGAAGAAGGCACGACCATGTTGTAAAGTAAAGAGCACCTTCCCCCACCACCCAACCTCCCAGTGCAGGGAGTCAGGCCAGCTCCCATTTGCACTAATTCTTATTCAGATTAGAGCCTCTGTTGTCACAAGGTAACTGAGACAGCCACTGATATAAAAAAGGGACAATTAACTAGAATTGAGGGAATGGGGGACTTGCCTGGAACAATACCGAATTCTTCTTTGGATTATCACAACAATAACTCTTTTTTTACAGTGTCAATGACCGAAAGAGTCGTAGGCGGCCAGCAGCTTAGGTCTTTGGCAGGATATCTGAAGTAAGTAAGGGTAACGTCTGAGAGCAGAACAAGGGATAATCTTGGGCTTGTTCAGCTGATTAGGGTCATCTGTTGGTCAACTATGTCTCTCAACCTTGATGTGATAACAACACACCAATTACTTGATGCTAGATAAGACTTCCAGTCCACTCCAGGAGTCCTGGAGATCACCCAGACTTTGAAGGCGGAGGTATCCTACCTGCTGTGGTTTTATACAAATTATGGCATGCAGAGACGCAACAGAAGAGAACCAAAGCCACCCAAAGAGTCTACAAGCATCACTCAGCAACAACTTAGGGTCGCTGAGGAGAATTCTCCACACCCTCACTGCCTGCTGTTTAACATTGCAACCTCTGAGCACTAATGCAGGTTTAAAAGCAGTAAAGCACGCTTAGACCTTATAACTTAAACAAAGTTGTACGAAAAGAAAACAGCTTCACAATAAAGCGACTTATAGGCTTTTTTCCTCTCTCTTTTCTAACTCTTTCATTGACCCCTGGGGCATTGTTTAACCTGAACGACCCCTTTAGAAAAGCAAACCAGACACCGGCCCTACAGAGAGGGGCTTCAGCCATGGCATAAGGAGGCTATCTGTAGCCCGGCCCCAGGGGACGTATACCATTAGACGGCTTATAAAAGAAGAAAGTGGGAGGAAGGGAAGCGAGGAAGGAAGGAAGGAAGGCCAAAAGGAACATGCCAAGACGGGCAGAGTGAACACAGTATAGCCCTCTCTCCTATAGAACATCTCTGGCCACTGGGCAGAGTCTTGTAGCTATATGAGGAAGGACTCGCTCCATGCCTGACATATCGGCATTCTCCAGAGGAGCAGCTTTTGCCACCATGCGAATGTCAGCTCTGTCCACAGCAGACATTCTCCAGCAAAAGGTCCTTCACCTCAGGGTCATTTCAATTGAATCTGTGCAGATCACCCGAGTAAAAACTTACGTAGATCTTTATGGGGGACAGAGGGGGGTTGCAGCAGAAAGCCAGTGAGTGATGACCCTTGTTTAGGCACACACGCACACGCACACACACACACACACACACACACACACACACACTGGCAGAGAGCAAAAGTGAAAACAGACCTGCCAACACCCAGCCAATGGAGACACGCTGTGCCTTTATCAAGTTTTAAGGACTGGCTACTCCCTCATTCACTTCTACCTCGGAATGTTGAATGAATTTCACCTGACTGAAAATGTCTGAGAACTTCAGCGGATTCTCAGTCAACTATGACCACTTTTGTCTTAACTTAACGTCAAACCACAACCAACATCCATTACCATAATATTTTGCATACCTTAAATACTATACCAAATAACATAAACAAGAGTCTAGTAGACTATTAAGGAATAGATTGGTTTGGCATTCAACTACACGTGGAGTTAACTTCGTTTTTAGACGATTACCATGAGAAAGTGCAGCATACTGGTAGATAAATGGACCCTTTTTATATCAGTTTCCCCAGAAATGTTATGAATGAGTCCTTTCCAATTAACATGTTTTCTAGCTTGGGTTATTGGGGAAATCACTTAGTCTATACCAATGATAAACTATGATAAAAAAAAAATGTGTAATGCATTTGTGACAAGAAATATTGACCTACATTGTCCAGGTTACCATTCGCACTCAAAAATATCCCTAGCATTTGTTACACTGATATATCTATAGTAGGTTGGCAATACATTGTGAGTGTATTAAAATGCAATTGAAATGCACTGAAGTGCGCTCCGCTATTAGATGTAAAAATAGGTCGCACCATGTAGGCTGCAGTAATCCACCCAATGACATGTTTAACACTTGGGGCGAATTATGTTTATGTTCACATTGTAGCGCGTTGCATTACTACATAGCTACGACATTGCTACATGTGCTTGAAGATAGCCTGCCGGGCGCTATTGCTGTTAACCATGCAGACAACACGCCCCTCTTCCAGCGAGTAAAGGGAATAGCTGAGCGGGTCTCTGTGATTCAGCTAGTGCGCACCGTGCTTACTGGCTCTTCTAACTCTCACTTTCTACAGCTGAGGCCACACTTCATGCTCGGATAGCCCCAATAAAAACGACCTAGACTACTACAAGTGTTATAAAGCACGGGTGGATATATTTTTGTCACAATTGAAGGTTTCGTTTTGAATGACAGCGGTGTTGAGTTGTTTTTACTTATTGCGCTGCACATGACTCAAAGAAGTAAGGGTAGGTCTACTACTTACGCACTGCCTCCTGTTTAGGGTCGAGTCCAGTGGTGGTTTGCTGGAGCCTTCCTATTTTACCATGAAGAACCCAAACCCGCTGGTTTGTGGATACGATCTCATTCTCCAGCTCCTGAAACAGGGAGCAGGCGTGCTTGGCCAGGTCGGAAAGCTGTCGCAAGGTCCGTGATAACGCCACATTGTTGATGGTGCACAGGTCCTCGAAAAGCAATCCCTCCTCATTGGGAATCGTATGCCTGCACAATAACTGAGGTTCAACGATCCTTTTGGCAAATGGCATTTTAACATGTGGCTGAAAAGAAATTCCCCCCTTTACAAAAGAAACGGTTCCCCGAAAACAGTTCAAAACTGCGATGGCCCCCTGTTAGTCCAGATCTTCTAAATTCAGTTGTGGGTCGTCCTCCATCCTTCTTTCACTCTCAACACATACGGTCATACACACACTGTTCCGTGGTAACGCACCAAAATCCTACCCAGCTCCACCGCACATCAGTAGCCTATTGGATTGGTGGTGTGTTTCACTGGTTTAAAGTAAAGGTGGCTTTAAAGACAGCGGCAAAACCCGGAATGGAGCGCAAGAAGAACGGGGACGCACAGCACATGCGAACAGAGTGCGATCACACAAGCAACACACAATAAACATAGAGACAATGCGTTATAATGTGTTCGTGATTTCTAAAAACGGTGATCACGTTTCATTACTATACTATAACAAACGGTCATTCAGTCAGTTATGCGTTGTAATTTTATGACGTTTAAAGAATATGTCATGCTATGATAATATGACACTGTTGGGACGAAGGATATATGAATAAAGCGAAATAAATAGAATTGGGTGTACAACTCGTCTTTAATGATAATTATTTCAAAAAGCATTTTTGAATTCGCCGGCATTGGGCATTGGGCATCACGTAAGGAGAAGACCTCGCTTGTTGGAGAGCTCAGTGAGTCCAACAACCACCTTATTTCTGGATTATAGAGTTTGAGAGATTCCTGTAGGGACTCGTCATAGGAGCTTCATTCACATTTGCTGACTGCGGCTTTCTCTAAACCCTGGCTGACGAGTGCCAGATTCGGAAGAGGTGACAGCCTCTAAGCCCTTCCTGTGGGTTGGCTAATGTCCGGACTAGAACTGCCAGGTCGGCAAAGCCATATTTTCACAAAAGGACAGTCCCGTCATCACCGAATATCGAGCGTGTTGAGAGTATATGTTTTTTCTTCCCAATTATTCCAGGACAGAATTCCTTGTCCATGTGGTTACGCACTGAAAGCAGTATTTGTAGAAGTACCACAAACGAATGTAACCACAATCTCTTATTAGTAGAGCGTGAAATGAAAGCTGTATGATAGTGTAAGATTCATAGACAAACATCAAAGCATTACAACTTTGAATGGCCCCTCTAGTGGTGAAATGTGTGTTTTATGAAATATCATCAACACTGATCTCACAACATGAACACCTGACAGGTAGGCCTATCACATCATATCTTTGTTTATTTGTTTGTTTTTATTTATCTTTCTCTCTCTATCTTTCTCACCCCTCTCTTTCTCTTTCAGTCTCTGGGAACTTACATGCAGCTGTTGTCTTGTAATGAAAGCCACTGACATATTTAAATATCACTGGATATAGTTAGATGTAATGTTATAGCTCAGCACTAGCAAATAGAAAACCACCTTTATTAACATACCACTATATTATTATTATTATTATTATTGTTATTATTATTATGATGATGATGTTACTACTACAACTACTACCAATATCTTCAAATAATCTCAAATAATGCACATCAAAATCTTCTGTTCACCACACACAAAGTGTAGGTAGCAGCCTCCTCAGGGAAAGTTTTGAACATGCTACAGCACCAGATAGTAAAGACATGGTATGGGAGGTTTCTATAGAAACAGGATGTTACAGCCACATTACAGGACCCTTTCTAATGCAAGATGTGATGACGGCACTATTGGAGCATGCTGCTCAAACGAGGTGTGACATTGCCATGGCATTTACAGTACTGCTGCTGGGATGTATGGTGAATTAAAAGAATAACACATGCAACAGAAGTATGACATGCTCAAACACAGAGAAGGATACACACACACGCACGCGCGCGCACACACACACACACACGCACACATGGTACATGCACACACACATACACAGACTCAAGAATATACACATACACATACACATGCTGTCCACACAAGCAACAGTCTTTTATGGGATTTGAATCCCCTCACATCTCTCTTTCCAGGACCAATAAAAGTGGTTTAAAAAACCACAGGTCAGGCTAAACTGAAACTAGAGAAAGAGGAGGACAAGGAAGAGAGCAGAGGGAAGCCGTTTCTATGGTTTCGTGATAACCCCTTTTATGACCTCTGGGTGGACATCAGCACCTGTGTCCACCCTCTCTCCTATGTGTGTGTCACATGTAAGGAGTCAGTGGAGAGAAAGAGACAGAGATGGATAGAGAGAAAGTGAGAAAGAGAGAGACACACAGATAGAGATATGGGAAAGGGACAAAGCGACCGGCCATCAACTCTCCAGTGGAGTGCACTGATAGTGCCTGACAGCTGATAGGAGACTTCAGGCTTTTAGAGGGAGACCGTGGACACTGCTGCTGGACTGAGGCCATGCTAATTGCTGCCCCTGCTCACCAAAAACTTGGATATATTTGGCCAGCACATGCTTTAAAGCAACACCAAAGCACTTTTCCTCTGTTGCACGCACGCTATTTGTTTATCCAGCACCGGCTTTGGAAATAACGATGTCCACAGACAAGGTAGAGTATGTTGCATGGTTTTATGAAAGTATCATGTATTGCGACATCAGAAGTAAGTCAAATTTGTAGTTTCTTATGTCTCATTCCATCGAACTACAGATCCGCTACCCGATCTGGCAAACTTGCATAGTGCGGTTATAGCTGATAGAGGACCGCAAAGCGAATGCAGAAGTGCCACTGATTTGTTACGAGTTGATGAACCTCTGAAATGATTTTGGAAACATTATTTTAAGGTACAAAATAATCTTTGGTGTTGCTTTAAGACAGCGTTAGCCGTCGGGCTTCCCTCACGCTGGCTATTTCTGGGCGAGCGCTGAGTGAGGAGGGTCGGGGAATGCAGCCACCAGCCGAGTGACCTCTGACCCTCGTTGGTGGAGGCTTTGTGTCCCAGCTGCCCCATGTGTTTTGAGTGTGTGTGTGTGTGTGTGCGTGTGTATGTGTGTATGTGTGTATGTGTGTATGTGTGTATGTGTGTATGTGCGTGTGTGAGCATGTGAGAGAACACGTGTGGATGTGTGTATGGGGTAGGGGTGGGGGGCGGCAGTGAGCATTAAAAGGCTGATGGGGTTGGCGTGGGGATGGGTGAGTGGAGACGGGGCTGCCAGTTGAAGAATGTGTGGTTGCTGGTCAGGGGGTTCAAGCAAGCATGACAAGAATCTCCCGTGAAAAATTCCGCCGACCCCTCTAAACTTTACACTCAATGAATGGCTTTCCCATAGCTATTTTCTTTGAACACACACATAAATGCTTGCACACACACACACACACACGCACAAACATACACACATGCACACACAAACACACACACACAGACACATACACATTCCTTTTTATTTTTAAGTGGGTCTGTATGAAGAAAACAGGCTGAAAGCTGAGCTAAGGAGAACAAAAACACGACCAGAAGAGGAAGGAAGAGACTGGCAAACACGTATCCTCAGTGGGCATCCTAGATTTGAGGCAGTGAGATGGGAACTAAGGCATACGATACTCATTTTCTTTAAGAGGACTTAGTGAGAAAAGAGGCCTATCTCCAAGAGATACGACTGAACTGAGATTGAACTCAAGCAGTAGCTGTTTATGGGACTGGTATCCTGGCAGAAAAGGGGAGAAAACCCACAAGCACGTGACCTAAATCCTCATCCATACGCTTTGTGCGCATTGATGTTTGTATGTGTGTTTTTTTTTTCAGGGGCGGAGAAGTGGGGGGAGGGGCGGGGATGGGCATCCAACTGCTATGGGAGTTATTAAAAATGAATCACTAAGTCTTCTGTGGGGCTGGAGGGGGTTTTGTGGGATGGGGTGGGGTTGGTGTGTGTGTGTGTGTGTGTGTGTGTGTGTGTGTGTGTGTGTGGTGGGGGCTAAGTCAGTGAGTGCAGCTTGACGGAGGATTGTGACGTATATGGTGTGACGCCACTCTTTGATCTTGAATCTAAAAAGCTAAGATTGAGCTATTATAAGAAACCAGCGATGCGGTCACCTAGAGGTCCCATTAAATCCATGAAGCTCTTTTATGCTTATTGTTTTCACTTGCTCTCCCACGGTCTCTCATCCTCTGCAGTTGTTCCTTCATCGCTTTCTCCACCTCTTCTTTCCCCTCCAGTGAGATGAATCCTACTGGATAACCACATAGCCAAATCCACTGCCAAATTTGTTTCATATATCTAGGAGCTGCTCTATGACATCTAGTAGCAGAGTGCTATTCAATATGATGAGTGGCACCCATTAAAACCAATAGCGCTCTGCTTCATTGCAAAATTCAATTGCATTCAACCTTTCCTCAGTTTAGTGTTTACCGTAAGCATATGGGGAAAGTGCAGGTTGAGACCTGACTATTGTTTTGCACCTCGTCGCTCATTGCTTGTGCTGTTGTTTTACGCACAGCATGCGCTCCAAAGCAAACATCCTTCGCCACATGGAAGCAATCAGTGCGAGCGATGTTTCACAAATAGATGCATCATTGTAAGAGGAGCGAGAGAAAGCACAGCTCCGGGTCTCGATGACCTAATGACGGATCTTCCACAATCTCATGAGGTGACATTTGTGTATACAAGGATATGGGAAGGGTAAATTGTAAAACTCTTGTGATCTCTTCCGAACATTTTACAATGATCACATAGTCTGTGCCAATAAAATAGCAATTGCACGGCCAACTTTTTTTTTTTTTTTTAAACATCTAGTTTCCTGTGCTGCTGAGAAACAGTGTGGTCTTTCCTCGCCAAGGACATTGAGCAAGAGTGTAAAAGGTTAGGTTGACTTAGACTAGAGACGTGTATTGTTAAAATAACCAAAACGTCTTTACCTATCTGAGGTTGATCAGAAAGCATTTTAGAAAACAAATATGTCTTCACAAACTATTTTATTGAGCCACATTCTGGAGACATGGTCAGGTTCTGTTTCAGTATGTACACATGAGATGTATCAAAAAATAAGGCCAAAATGCAAGCTTGGCCAATAGCATCATTTTGCATAGAAAACAAATCAAGCACATACAGGCATTACTTTATAGAAAAAAATAAATTTCTTTCAAACATTCTTTTTGTTTCATCTTTTTGTATTGGGTAATTTTTTCTTGTCAAATCAAATGAAATTAAATCATTGCCCTTTAATCAAGACCATCAGGTTGTTAGCGTAATTACACTAGCTTTCACTTAATGAATGTTGTCAAAGAACACAACAACATGAACAATGACAACAACAACAACATCTAAA
>NW_027468576.1:23508332-23518332 GCF_046254945.1 Alosa pseudoharengus | reverse complement strand
CTAACTTTCTTAGCAAAGATTTCTTAACAAATCTTCCCAACTAAAACACTCCATCCCCATGTTTCTGTTTTAAACCGCACAATACTTCAGAAATGTTTGCTTAGGACCAGTCTGTGATTTGATTTCACTGAATCTGTTGACACAAGTCCTTCCACTTCGATCCTGCTGATTTAAATGGAGCACAATGGTCCTGGCCAGTCCTCCACCAACAGACGTCCTATACTCCCTGTGCGCTGTGTGATAATTCCTGAGCAAATAGCCTAAAACTATGTGAAGTCTATAGCATTTCTGAAGGTCTACGCTCTACATATACTGCACAATGATCTTCTATTTAAGCTTCAAAGTCTTTTAAAGGAACACAATGAAAGAATTGATATCTATGCCCTTTGGCGTCAATATTCAATGCCATTTAGCGCTAAGATGGTACCCAGTTAATCATAAACTGATTAAAAGGGTCGCAATCCTACCCGCATTAACAATGTTACATGAGGCAATATCAAGCATTCTGGGTGCGAATTGGCAATGTCAGAGGCTGGATGTCAGTGTAGCATCAGAATGAGTTTGAAGCTGTTATTTTCAGGTAAAAGAACTGCATTGTGATCCTTTAAAGATTGAAGACCTTTGTTTTAGCACCCACTGCATGCTTACCCTGGCTGCCCTGCTGAAAGAGCTTGTTGAGGTCCAGAGAGGAGGCGCGCGAGTGGCTCTTCTGGGGCCGCGGTGGAGGGGTGGGGGGTTCCTCCACCTTCTTCATGGCATCATCTATGGAGGTGCTGGAGTACGACCTGGACACACAACAGAGGCATACAACAGCATGGGTGGAATGGCCAAACTTCCCTGCATTCCGATGGACTCGTTACAGGTCTGCAGTGCTCCTGCGATCTCTACTGTTCCTCTCAATCAAAGTCAAATTCAGCTGCACAGATGTTGAAAAATATAAAATATGTGGGGAAGACATAATGGGGAAACACACAGGGAAAAACAACCTCTCAAAACAACCATGTAAACTACAATTTACAGTCTAAAATAAGTCTCACAGAGAGGCTTACCTGGGTCTCGTTCGTGACTTCATGTTGGGATCCAACTCATTTGGGGGATCTGAAAAGAGCATTCATATATTCAACAAAGGAGGACCACACTTCTGCTCTGTGGTTTGGCCATCAAAAAAGGGAAGTTGTCAGTGTGTGACAGCAGAATAATCTCTAACGAATTATTTATAAAGAATCTAGACAACACGTGCAGTATATCTAGTGTAGTCTATGCGAACTGTGCACACAAACTCCACGAAAGACAAAAAACATACCATGCATTCCCGGTAAATGTGACTCTTGTCCAATTCAACCACATGATCATAAATCTAAAATGTGGCAACACATAGTATTGCTTTATAGTGCTTGTATTGCATCTCCTCCCAGTACATTCATACAGAGCTTCCTCTCCTGTCCTCTCAGATTGACTTCCTCCCTCACACAGTCAAGGACTTTTCAGGTTTCTCCTGTGTTCTAAAATCTATTATTCTAAAGTCCCATCCTAGGCAAACTATTTGTCTTCTAACGTCACGTGTATTTCGGGACCAGGGGGTTAGATCTTAACAGTGTTGTGAGAGAGAGGGACGGTTGTTATGCTAGTGTGCATCCCAGACAAAAAGAAAGATACAAGATACGAGCATCTGGAGTACGTGCCTGTTTGGAGTAGTTCCCGCAAGTATCTTTTCTCAGATTGGTGACACTATTTTTGTTCCCGTTTAAAAGATCCCCATGCTTGTCTTAGTGTCAGCGAAGCTCATTGGCCCCTTAAGTTTCGGTATTTGTGGAGACAGCAGAAGCAAGAGAAATACATTGTGGTTCATATGATATCTGAGCATTAGATGGGCAAATGTGAGACCAGAGGGTGGCAGCAGGGTACGGATGATTGTGAGATCGATATTACACAAAGCCGCAGTCAATGCTTTTCAACCACAACAGCCACTCTGACTACAAAATACACACTCAAGCTCTAAGTTGTGTGTTGGGTAAAAACACTGTCTCAAGATCACCACCACTACTCTGCCAGGTGGCATAATGGGCTATGATGAATGACCTTCTGCTGTTTATGCTACTGGCGATACAGTGGCGGCATGGTGTGTTTGGGGATGGTGAGACAAGTGCTGAGCGACGTCTGGACGAGTGGTTGCTGAGAAAGGGGGTTTTGGCGTGACCTGGTTTGAGGTTGGCAGCGCCGACAGGCAGGACGTGCTGGACGGGCTTCTCCTGGGTCACCACAGTGACCGCCGCTCGCTTTGGGCTCAGTTCTGCATGGGCATCAAAAATGGATGGTTGAAACAACAAGAGGAAAAACATTAAATAATATCATATGACCACAGTTTTATTTTTCTGACAATGGGAAATATTATAAAATCGGGGCAATTTAATTCTAAACCCAAGAACAGTGGATTCTGAATGCTACCGACAGCAACGTCCAGAGAAAAAGACTTCAGACTGAGAATTAGAATGACGGGAATGGAACTGTGACACTTCTCTTGTGTAACAGCAACAAAACGAGAGTAATTTTGACAACCTCCCGACACCATTGCAAGGTTAGCATACTGCCTGACTCACACCAATACCTGCTCAACACTGCCAGCACAACTCAAATAAGCAGCGCAGCTGGAACCAGTTATGACTGGTCTGTCAGGATGACTGTAAATTACTGTTTGGGATGGCGACTCCGAGACATCACTGTATTATAATGAAAAGCTCTCCCGAGGCTTTGAGGGCTTGAGTCAATTTCAGACCTTCTGCTCGACGTCGGTTGGTGCTGAACCACCACACATTTACCTGACTTTCTGGCCTCGTCCCTAACGTCAGGCTTTGATGTAGTCAGGGCTGGCAGAGGACTGGCCTGCTGTATTTCAACCATGCCTTTTTCCTGTTGGGATATCAAGCATGCATTCACAAAAGAGTCGTGAATCTGTCACTCCATTGAATGATTTAACATCCATGCAGCAAAGTGGCTTTCATTTCAGCTTCTAGCAACCCAGATGTCTGGGGTGCTAGGGCATTATATCAGGCTCATTATTGCCCCCTATCTAAGGTTACGTGAATCACCTTCTAGCAAATGAGGTTTGAGATTAGCATTTTCATTGAACACTAATGTGAATAGTGCTTACCTGCTGGATGGCCCTAGGTGTGCTATCCTCAAATACAATGAGCGGCTGAATGATCTGCATGATGAATATTTAATGGAAGACAAAAAAGAGTGGAGAGTGAAGAGTTTCTATGTCAAACATTGCTTAACATTTTTCACATCTTTATGTGTTTTTTACATATTTGATAGATTCTGAATGTAACCTCCACAACATGCTACACACTTAATAGAAATAGTCTGAACAACCACACAATCAAAACAGTTCCTGGTCTTCCCTGGGTTCCTCTATTTGCCTATTTTGCTGAAGCAACATCATTCAAATCCCACTTCATCTGGCTGACACAGCACTAGAAACCTAGCTTCTCTGGCCACTAAACCAACAGCTGTGTGTCCCAAATATATATATTCCAAAGCAAATATTGTGGGTGGTACTGAATAGCAATCAATTTATTCAACTGCAGTGGACATAATCAAACAGCAGAATTATAATTGGCACTTTTGGCCACTTTGCAGATCAAATATATTCCAAAGCAAATGTTGCATGTTGTGACAATAATGGGAAATAAAAATGTATTGACTTGCAGTGGACAGAATCCAACAGCAAGTAATTGTGCCACGATTAATGCTGTTTGTAGGTTTTTGGCGGCGGACAAAAGGTAAGGCTTGCCATAAATAAGAAACATTAATGGCTATATTGGTCCCAGTCCCAGTGAAATGAATGGGGAGAGGATGTTAAAGAGGAGGTGAACCCAGGGGAGGAACCAGGATGTGAGTGTGTCCGAACCTTGGGAGAATCTACAGTGACCTCGCCGCATGCGAGGAGGCTGGGTCGCAGGGATGGGGGGAGCTTTTCGGGTAGTGGGTATCCGTTCTTCCGAGCCACGATGAGGTGGAACGCCGTGCAGAACTCGGGGAATGTGAGTGCTCCGTCACGGTCCGCATCACTCAGCTCCCTGGAATGAGACACACACACACACACACACACACACACACACACACACACACACACACACACACACACACACACACACAGACAAACAATCATACACACACAATCATACACACAAACACACACAACAAATCAAAGTTATTCCCATACTTGATGCTCATGTATGAACACACATTCACACATACACACTCATGCATACAGGATGGACAACAGAGGGCTTTTTTGTTTAAGCATCCAATCACAACACATCTGATTAAAGGAAATAAACGCTTATTTTGCTGAGAGGAAGTGTGTAAGAATAATGGTGTTTAATTACATTCAGGTGTGTTTTCACTGTTGTGTTATTTCCCATGTAGAACTAACATCTGTTTAGTATCCCACGGAGTGTGTACAGTACAGTGTAGAAGTGCTGCATTTGAAAAAGGGAACTGACCACCGCACGTGGCTAATCTGGCTGGTGCTCACACAGAGACTCTCAGTGCGGTTATGTAACGGTGAAGGTATGTTAATCTGGCCTGACATCTGACCTCGTATAACTATGGGGCTTTTTTGGAGCAGAGAACCCAGCTAGTGTGTTATTTGATCTCTGGCCATCTTAAAGGTACAGGAGGAAACGGTCTGAAAGGACAGCAGGCCGATAAGGGTCAGGCTCTTTATGGGGCACCTTTTAGTGGTTTCGATTGACAGGACAGAGGTGAGACAACTTCCTACTACTCGTAACCCCCCCCCCCCCCCCTCTCTGTGTTCAACGCATTCACACACTTACCATATATGGGAAAGTTCGGGTATTGGAAGCTTTGACTTGGTGAAGAAGTTCTTTGCAACAGTTCCTGAACACACAAAAGAAGATTAGAGAAAAGCAATAACCAGCTTCCAGGAAACGGAAGCGAGGAGATACGAGATGTTACTGAAAGTGATCGAGTTGGTTTGTTGTTATAAACTACACAAATGATGTTGCATGTGACAATAGGAATAGGAAAGGAAAATGGAACTACTGCAGAAATAGATTTTAAACAAAAAAGCCTTTTTAAAAGTTATCATTAAAGTAGCAACACATTGCATAATGTGCCCGTGCCTTACTAAACTGTAGCTAATAATAACACAACAATAGCAGACAGATTTATCCGAATATAAAAGTGGACGGTGGTTGCGGGCAGGCAGCCTTACCCAGAATGAGACCTCCCAGATCGGGCTGCAGGGTCCTGAACTGGTTGGTGTAGTAGTCGCGCTGTTCCTCTGTGATCCTCCAGGGGTCATCGGAGTAGTCGTCTGTGGCTCCGTCTGTGAGCCTCTCTGTGGACAGGGCCTGCGGAGGGAGGGAGTGCGGTCAGAGCGTGGTCCACTGAGCTGCCCTGTGCTGGGAACGCTCTGTGCGGGTTTACTCCGCAAGTCACCAAATGCTCATTTACACTCCTATCACGGTCATGATCACTATCACTTTTAGTTAACAATGTCAGTTAGTTAGTGTGTATGTGTGTTTGTGTGTGTGTGTGTGTGTATGACTGTGTGTGTGTGTGTGTGTGTGTGTGTGTGTGGTGGTGCTCCTTACCCTTGTGATGGCGGGCTGCTCTGGGGCGGGCTTGTGGCTGTAGTGACTGGGTGAGGAGTTCTCCTGGAGCATGGCGGGCCGGGCTGGATATTTTCCCTCGTACCCTGAGGGGACATATAGGGAAACTGTGAGTGAGTGTGTGTGTGTGTGTGTGTGTGTGTGTGTGTGTGTGTGTGTGTGTGTATGAGGTTGGGGTGGTGTGCAATGGGATGGATAACCATTTTCACTCTGTGAGGTCACCCTCAACAACAGCTGAAGCTGGGCACAGGGGTGGGGTGTGTGTGTGCAAATGTGTGTCTGAGCACATGGTGTGTTCGTGTGTGTGTGTGTGTGTGTGTGTGTGTGTGTGTGTGTGTGTATGTGTGTGTGTGTGTGTGTGTGTGTGTGTTGGGATTCTGTGTACGACAGAAAGGGAGAGAGGGGAGAAGACTAGTGAGAGAAAGCATCTGGGTGTTCTATTTTCAGATGAATGAGCGTCTCTGTGTGGGAGGCGATAATCACACTTCACAGGGCATTAATGGGATTTGCTTCTCAAAATGGGGCCTAATCTAACCTGCTACATCTTTCACGACTCCCGACACAACAGCAGCAGCAGCAAGAGCCGTGTTATAAACACACGCTTCATTTTGGCAAAAGACTTTACAAAAATCAATGAATTCCAGCTCATTCTAACTCGCGTCTGAAGTATCAACAACAACCATCTCCCAGGGTGAGTCTATCGACATTATGAATTGAGTCGAAAACAAACCAGTGGGAGAATCACTTGAAACCAGCGAGAGTGGTGTTGTTTATTGTTTTGACTGGAAGCTAATCCACGCCGCCCCTCGGGCCGGATGCCACTTGGTCTCCAGCTTCCAACGCTGCTCCTGGGGAGATGACTCGGCAGGGTGTGAATTAGAGAAATTATATAGAGCTGAGAGCATGTGAGTCTGTGTTTACTGTGTGTGTGTGTGTGTGTGTTTTTGTGTGTGTGTGTGTGTCTTTATGTGCGTGGTGTGTGTGCGTGTGTGTGTGTGTGTGTGTGTGTGTGTGTGTGTGTGTGTGTGTGTGTGTGTGTGTGTGTGTGTGTGTGTGTGTGTGTGTGTGTGTGTGTGTGTGTGTGTGTGTGTGTGTGTGTGTGTGTGTTTTTGTGTGTGTGTGTGTATGTGTGTATGTGTGTCTGTGTGTGTATGTGTGTATGTGTGTCTGTGTGTGGGCGGCCTGCTGTATAAGTGGCTGCTGCTGACTGACAGCAGAGCGAGGGTGAAGGATAAAGCCACAGAGGGATGTTTACAAACGCCATCCTGCTGACACCACGGATGTCCAGCGTGCAGAGAAGCCGCGCTCGACGTGACTGGACTTCACAAACGACCACTGTGACGCTGCTCAAAGGTGAAGGACTAGTCCCAGTGTGGTCCAGCTCGATACATAGAAATCTGACCAGCATGGTGATGAAAGGTAAAAGAGTAGCCTCGCATTACTAAGCAAAAGTCAAGGAAAAAACAAAACATACATACAGTCACTATGTAGTGGACGAGTAAGTGGATGGATGAATGTACATCCCCAACAGAGCTACAGCATTATGACATGTCAAGCCTACTTGTGGTGATATTCAAGGCTTTACCTGCGGAGGGCGCTGCTGTTTCGATCCGCTTTGCCTTCACTTAACATTCACATCTCGTCACACCTTTTTCCCCCCTTGTGTGAATGTTGATTAACAGGGTCAGCATACATGACTAAACGGAGACACCGGCTCCCACCCATCTGATTCCACTGCCAAGCGTGGCTTGACAGCCTTGACAGTCTCCTGTGTGATTCAGTGATTCGCCGAGACATTGACGTGTCATAGGTCACAAACAGGTGCTAAGCCATCAGCTGATATCTGTTTTTAGCCCGTTTGTTTGTAATGGAAGTCTCAAACCTCCCAAATTGGCCTGTATTTTTAGCAACAGCCTCTGGGTTACACCAAACTGACACACGCATGATGGGAATCGCACAAAAACGTACCAGGTTAAATTCCAGCACATATGGCCTGACAATCTGCTGCATGATAAGCTTAGTGTCCATAAAACTTGATACACATTATTGTTAATGGCCTGAGAGGGCAGTGCCCCCAGATTGTGCTGACCCACAGCAGAAAAGCAGGAGCCCTAAGCTTCAGAGTTTTACTGCTTTGCATGGCTGGAACTAAGGCCTGTAAGGGCTTTCTGCACACAGCCCTGAAGGGGACACTCTCTGATTCATATAAACAGCATATCCAGGCAGCTCAAGGACAGCCACGGGGGAAAGCAAGCATGCTGACCAATGACAGGATATAGAGTCACTGAGGCTGACTAATATCTGCACATCTGAGCTAAAATGAAGGACACATAACTGCTAACTGGCAACTGATGTACGACATATAACTGCTGTTGAAGAATTATATTGAGAATTGACAAAGAAACAACTATTCCGATTTAACTATTTAAAGACAAGATGCTCATAACATCTATAGCTTTACACAGTTATATACATCTATCTATACGTAGAGCTTGAGGAAAATATCTTGACAAATGTTATTGTGTCTTTTTTTTTTAATTAAACGAGTAAACTCAAAATTAATTACACATAACGAGAGCTGTCCTGAGCTGTAATGTGTACACCTTGTGTTAATGGGCAGTGAATCTGTCTAATAGGAAAACAAAGCAAGCAGCCGAAGATATCCCTACAGGCCATTCCGCTTGATGAATGACCTGGGCTGGCCTTGCACTTTATTGAAACAAAGAGCTCCGGCGGACCTGGGAGAGAATGTGAACCGCCGCCGGGCCGCCAATGTGATAAATGAAATTCTGATGTTTCTGGTTGCCTGGTTACTAATGGGCAGGCTGGGCTCGGGGAGGGCCCTGTGGGGCTCGGCGCATGCATACTAGCTGGGCTCGAGACATCCGTGGGAAAGACACAACGGCAGACCACACATACACACACACACACACACCAGAATCTACAGCCTCGCCCTATAGCAGGCTATACAGAGGCACTGCAACAAATGTATCGGTATAAAGAACACATAAATCACGAGAATTCTTGCAGTGGCATTAATACTGAATGTGCAAGACTCACCAGGTATGGACAATGCAGCACAATGAGAAATGGTATCCTATGAGAAATACAACAGCACAGAGTATGTCTAAATCTCCATGTTCAGACACACAATGATTTCCATTGAGCGCTTGATGAGTGGAATAATCAATTGTACTCAATACTGTTTGACTGTCGCCAACTGAGTCAACTGTGGGGCATGCACAGATCCTCGTCCTCTCACTGTCAATAATAACCAGCTGAGATGAAAACACCCCAGTAATCATTAACTCGCCCTAACACTGAGACTACTGTATTCAATTCTGCTACTGTGGTGCACTCTCTTGTAAAGCTGATGATACACAAGGCGATATTTGGAGCAATGTTGGTGGGAAATGTTCCAGAGTATTGTTGTTCTGGCATGTTCCCTTTGATATTGATATGGGATATTTGTTTCTGGAGTACAAATGATCATGACCATCCAATCCACTTGTGTGGTTGCCCTGCAACCTTGCTCAAAAGGTGTGCCATGTATCATCACCTTAAGAGACCATCTATGGGATTCTATGAGTCCTCTAACGACCAAAAATCAATACAGTGGGAGCCAAAGCATTCCCAAAAGCCAATATACATCCTGATGTAACACCAGTGAATGACAGAGGTCCTATGAGTTTACCAGGGACAACAGCCACGTCACCGGGATGCGGCCATGGCCACGGCCATGACTATGACTACTGTGCACTAATGTCCACTCACACACACTTCAGAGCAGAGAGTGGGGGTGTTGTTCAGGGTTTCCTCCATAGCAGGTGAGGAGATTAGAGGGCTGACATTGATACTCCACGGGGGAGCATTAATGAAATGCAACTGTCTGTGTGGTGGGCCAAGGCCAAATACCCCAACTGCCCCCCCGCACCACTGGGAGAATAGCTACTACACTGAACCACGAGCAGAGAGCCATATTCGCATGCAGAGCAGAGAAGAGAACAGAAGGCTAGAGCACAGCGGTCTGATTTTACTGGAATGGTCAGGACTGGAACAATAAAGGAAGTGCCCTGTTCATTTCAACGGATAAAATCTACCCATGATTAAAGAGACAATAATACACCAGAAAAATATGTCTGTCATTTGTTTTGTTGAGCAATGCCACCCAGATTCCTTTATATCTGCTAAGTTATTTCTTTGTAGTGATCCATGACCTACAATTAACTGATCCAAGCAGGAAATAGGCCAAGTTGTGCAAACTAGCCTTGATTCAATAATAATTCAAAGAACTTTAGTCACTATTTGTTCAGTAAATCTTCTGTTCCATGGAAAAGTGAGGAGCATTAGTCTTCATT
>NW_027468576.1:23415832-23503332 GCF_046254945.1 Alosa pseudoharengus | reverse complement strand
GTCGACGTATTTTTTGCGTCGACGTCATCGATTACGTCGACGCGTTGTCCCAGCCCTAGTGTGTTCACACATGTGATTCGTTACAAGACAAAATCTTGAAGACATGGCTACAATTAATTACAATTTAGCAATGACCAGATGCACCACTGGCATCCAAACCCCATCATCACATTCATTAAAAACAAATCACTACAGCCAGAATGAAAAGTAATTACATTTGTGTGTGCTTTGGCAACACCATCTCTATTTGGGAGAGCCAAATGAGTATCTATCTCCTGCATGAGTGAATAAAGATGATTGAACGTGAGGATTAAGTGTTTAAAGGAATGTATCTGGAGTGCATATGGGACCAAGTACCCACTGGGACCTTAGTTCTTACTAGCCATCATTTCCCAATCCCAATCCTGATCCCATCTCAATCATTTCCTCCCACTTGCTTCCTGTCATTCTCAATGGTCCTATCCTCACAAAGGTACAAATATACTATAATGTAATAATATAAATAAGGTGTGCAGCTCATTTTAAGGACTGGCAGTGGAGGAGCCAAAGTGAAACCCTGGCGGGTTAATCCCAGCTTGAGATGTAGGATCAACAGCACAGCAGGGGGGCTGCTCAGCCAAGGGACCCCATCTTATGATTAAAGCAAGAAGTGTGTTTACACAGATATGAGAGGAGAGAAGCGAGAGCATGGAGAGAAGTCTAAAGGCATTCACATCCATGAGATGCGATTTGAAAAGAAGCCATGTTCACCAAAAAAACTGGGAAGATCAGCGCAGATGTTAAACCTGAAGACATGTCAGTCTCTTCTTATGTCCAACAGAAATGAACCTTTTTAAATATTTGAAGAATTAAAGTCATAGTGAACATTGTTGATTTAGAGGTATAATCTTGTACAACTTCGGGCCAAGTGACCTTTAAGTGTTAAACCCTTCCTTTACATTAGCACAATTGTAATGGTCAGGTTCAAAACTGACCTTGAAATGCTATTGGCCGAGGCACAGGGGTAGTTGGCCATTTTTAGAATCAAACCCAAATCCCAATTAGAATGCACTCATCTGCATGACGAAAGAAAAAGCGCTACGAAATCACAGAAACAAAGGCCTCCTGTTCTACACACAGGCCTAAAGAACGCCGAATCCTATAATCTCCTCCAACCCTCCACACCCACTATTTGAGGCGGAACAATCGACTCTTTGCGAGAAACGACCACAGCTTCAACAGCAAGATTTTCCCTTTGTTTTGGCTCAGGCAGGCACACACGTGCCCTGGCTTTGAAACGAGGCCCACTACCGAACATATATCTATTAATCACTTTGTAGAGCAAAGTGCTCGGGCCTGTAATAGACATAATCAATAGTCTGAATCTGCCTGAGCGGGCATGAGTGTGGAGTGGCTCTCCCAATGAGACAGGGGAGATGTTATCTGATCCGCACAACTGATATTAATAGCGTTGGCTTCTTGCATTGACAATAAAGGATGTACCGCAAAAAGTGGATTGTCGGCTCAGCAGCCCAAAGAAAAGATTATTTTATGACGCAAAAATAAACAGAAATTAGATGACTTTCATTTGGCATTTAGGCTACTGTAGATGAGCTGTGGGATGCAAAAAAACTCCACATGCACACTTTGTTTTGTGCTATCCTGAATCCGGGGCGAAAATATCATTTTGCAATACTCGACTGCGATCACAGGGGAGCAGCTATCTGTATCAGAATATTCCCAGTCATCACATTTCTCCTCTAGCCTGGAGGTTGCAGCCAGATAAGATGCCCCCTCCTGCGGTTTGAAACTGCGTCTCTGCTCAGCCTCTCTGCGTCCCTATCAGCCTCTCCGATCTGAGGCCCATTGATCCTGGGCAGGAGTTGCTGTTCCCCCCGAGGCTCCCCCCGTTTGCTGACGGTGCCGCTACCTACAGTGGCAATGAAAAATTAACAAGGGAAAATCACGTTAAATTTCTCTCTCTCTCTCTGCCCAGCGATTGATTTTGCTTTGGGCAGCAAGTGCAGAACACCTTGGCCCTCAGAGGCTGGCCTCAGAACACATTACCAAGCAGAGTTGCTGAGTTCTAACTGGCCGCTAAAAGTTGATTATGGCAATTGGGTTGATAAAAGTTTTTGCTTACAAAAAATAACCACATATTTTCTGGCAAGGTGACACTGCATCAGACAAATAACGTATTACACTATGGACGACAGACTGCATCGTCACTGTGGGCCGCAGTACTACTGATTTTAATGCATTGCTTCATGTCATGATAAGGATTCCATAGTTCCATAAGGCATGGAGGGTTTCCTGGGGATGGTGTGATTGACTAGGACGGCTCATTATCTCTCATTCCCTTTACAGGGCATCAGAGGCTTAGTATGGATTAGTCTTTAGAAAAACAAGCGTGATTCGAGGAATTCAAGGTATATGTGGGACACGGTGCGGATGTCTGTAGGATAAAGACCAGGGCTTATGATGAGTGTGTGGGGAAAGGCAAAATAGCCAACAAGTACATGTGCTGCTGAATCCCACATCAGCTCTACAGAGATTCAAACACCATACACACTGTGCTAATTTACACTCTCTCTCTCTCTCTCACACACACACACACACACACACACACACACACACACACACACACACACACACACACACACACAATCAAAATCAATATTCAATTTAAAAAGTACACCTGCTGATAGCATGCTGTTAATGTTAGTAAGCCAACACAGCCAGAAAGACAGAGAGAGAGAGAGAGAGAGAGAGAGATGGTGGTGCAAGATGAGAGAGAACGAGTCCAGTGAGATGGATGACAGGCCAACAGAGCGGAGCAGCAGAATAGGCTGCCAGATAACGTCCACACCATAATACGCTGTGGGGCCGGCCAGGCGGGCAGGGCGGGGCGGGATGGAGGGGGAGGATGTTGGGCTCTCTTTAATCGACAATTAAGAGCCAATTACTTCAGCTTGACCCGCATTCTCCCTCAACGGCTTTCCCCCAGAGACAAAGCAACGGGAGTAATCAGACACTACACGTCTGTGCTGCCGCCATGGCACTAAACAACTCCACATGGCCAAGGACACCAGCTCTCTGGCACGGGTCAGCTGGCTACACAGTTCCTTTGAGGTTACTGAGACATGCAAGCAACCCCCCCACTGCAAGCTCCTTTGATCTTATCCTGAGCACTTGCCGTTGTTTGTAGATTTAGCAGCAACACCATCATTTATTCATTACACTGTGGGATTATATCGATTTAAGACACTGACAAGGTATGACAGAGGGAATGCAATCAGGATCAGTCACAGGGGAGGCGTGCAATATCACCCCCTCGCACTGACATGCAGTGAGTCTACAGACAGAGAGTTGTGTTAATTAAATATTAAGGCATCGCTGCTTTGATTACTGGAACAAATCTCTCCCACAACAACGTCCAGCAACATAGTCCACCCAGATCAAAAGGATTGCTTGAGAGTGGATGTTGGATGAAAAGAAATGAACTAGTTCAAAGCAATAGGCATTTCCTTCTACACAGATTTTTGGCTGTGTTTAACTAATTAATTACTATGTTTAACAGATATTTAACTTAACTTTTTTTTCTCAGCCCGTTTACTAGGAGTGCGGTGCTGTTCAGTCAGCCATGTGAGACATTCTCAAAACGCTAAAGGCATTACATTCCTTGAATCTTTGAAAGCACATGGCAAACCATGGAATGTTCACTGTGCCTTCATACTGGATATCACACATTACAGTTCCATGAACAGGATTCAAATGCACATTTAAGACATTTATTTACATATAAAACTAAAATAATGAGTAAACATGTCTGCATTATGACTGCAGTACTTCAAACATCAGGGCAGAGGTGAAACCTGCTGGTCTATAACTTGAATACGTAACAAGAGAATGAAGTATGACATGAGGGCGGTTGCCCGTGGTTACCACTAGCTGCGCAGTCAGACAGGTTTGTCGTCTCCAGCTGAGTATGAGGAACTAGTGAGTGTGTCACGGATGGAGGTGCACGTGTTGAGCAGAGGTAAGCCGGCACTTAAACAAAACTCTACGTGTTCAGAAGAAGGCTTGCTCACTTCCGCCTGCTACAGAGGAGGATGTGGGAACAGACACCCTGCATCACCTATGATGCTTTAAATAGTGCTGGAGGGCAAGGGGCAGACTCTGTGATGACTGTACACAGGATATAACAATCACACACACAGACACACACACACACACACACACACATAAACACAAACACACACACACACACACACACACACACACACTGGTGCAAAACAACATTCCATGGCTGAATGCAATATCAGCTTGGATGGACATCTGAGCATGTGCATGGTTTAAACACAGACGATCATCTTGTAGGTATTTCAAGTATGCTTCTCATGCCCCATCATAAGCTTGCAATGGTGCGCACCCACCAATCACGTAATAGTGTGCATTCCTCTACACACAGTGTAACACACATTTACTGGACAGTTTTCTCAGACACACAGAGAGCAGCCTTTTCTACACTAGAGTCTCTCACTTCCTGTGTCTCCATGAGTCTCCATTTTCCGCCGCTGTGCCATCTGAGAGACGGGCATGGATGCAGAGGCCCTGTGTGAAAAGTGCAGCACAGCTGATTCATTGATGGCCATGTAAATGGCTGGCAACCATGCTCTGGGGCTGCCCCTGGCACCGTGCCCGATAGCCGTCCACAACAGAGGGTTTGGGGGTGTTGGATTGGGAGGGGAGGCGGGTGGGTTCCTGACACTGACCCAACAGGCAGAAACACAATAGAGTCACTATTGCTCCATTTAGGCATGGCACTCGCTTTCTGGGGGCCAGATTGGGGGAGCGTGCTCAGTGGCGGTTTCGACCAGCGACTCCAAATTGACTTTTGGAGGGATGGTGGCCGTCAGGCCTGTGAAATTAAAGCCCAGGAGTGAAGGAGGGGATATTGATCAGGTGGTATTTAAGGTACTGACTGAGGGCTTTGTATTTTTTAACTGCACCACATCAAGGCAACAACCACAATTCTTGGAATGATAGCATGGACAAAACCGGCACAGCACACACACTGACACATACTGTTCCTGATACACAGTCAAGGTGACCGGTAGAGAGAAAATAATTCCTTAAAAGGGCACAAGGCCTTAGTTAGACTCTGACCATCTAAGGCCTCATACACTGTACACAGTATAGACACAATATACACATAATGACTATACACACTACATGTCACACAACAATGCTTTGTTTTACCTTGAACTTAATACACAGAAATGACATTTTGTGTAATTTAATGACAAAAAAGCACATGGCAAAACAATGACATTTCAAAAGCACATGGCAAAACAATGCCGGATTGATTTCAGTGGCAAGACTATATGAGATGGACTTCACTATGCCACTGGACAGCGTGTCACTTCCTACATGCAGGACCCTGAAGAGAACAGTTAAGCTTTCAAAAGGACCTGACAGGTGCCTGTGTGAAATGGTGGCACAATGTCAGCCACTTGGCCCCTTGTCAAGTGCTCCTCACCCATGCTAATTCATGTCATTCACACTGGCCTCTCCAGAGTGCCTCACATTGGTAGGAGTTGACACACTGCAAACACACTGGGGTGGGGAATGGGTACGGGGGGATCAAGCGTGTGTGTGTATTTGTGAATATGTCACATGGCACATGTGCTGACACTGTTAAACAACGCTTGACGGCGTTGGTGGCAGGCTGGGGAAGTTGGCATGCAAGTGTGTAAACTGCGCAGACCATTCATCAGCCATTTCAGCAAGCCAGTGGGCTTCCTCCGAAATTCAATTTTAAAAGTAATCGTGTCCCCTCAATGCGCAAACCACCTCTGAGCTTTTCCACTCCCCAGCCAGCTTCTCTAGCCTGTGAATGAGATCACCTTCTCCCTTATCCATCTTGTGTCGATGTCCGCTTGACCCTCTTTAAAAGATGGGGCTTCCTGTCTGCCTCAGGGTCACAGCTAGTGTCCTGTCTGCCTGCCCTGCTACACTGGGCAGTGGTGAGAATCCATGGAGCTCTCTCTCCACTCTGTGTCAGTCAGTCAGGGGAGTGAGTCAGTTTGTCCACACACACACACGCACACACACACACACACACAAACACACACACTCACACACACTCACACACACACACACAAACACACACACACACTCACACACACACACAGCTGGGGGGAGGACTGGAGCTGCTGGACCGGACGGAGAGGAAACGGAGCGTCTTGCCAAACTTCCTGACCCCACAGAGAGACACAATGGGCCGCCTGCGCTCTGGAGGCTTCCCCTGGGGACCCCGCCGTGGCGTGAATGGACGACCAGAGGACCAGAAGTGGCCTGCTAGCCCACTGTGCTCATGAGTCGCGATGGAAAGACCCACTTCCTGTGGTCGTGGTGTTTGTGTGTGTTGTTTTTAAGGGTTGTTTGCTTTTTTTTAGAGCCAATATGTGGGTGTATGGGTGGAACATGTGTGTGTTTGTGTGGTGTATGCTGAACAGATGACAAGCATATGAGACAGATTGGTGTTGTTCTGTTCTGTGCATGTTTGTTCTAACAATAAAACTTAATAGACTAACTTTAAGGCTATCACCATTCTTCACCTGCTATAAACAATGATGGTGGGCTCTTCATCATAACATGGTAGGCCATTCATCTGTTAATATCTACACAAAACATTAAAGTTTAGATGTGTGATGGGAGTGATGATTCCAACAAAGCCAGTACACAAATTCACAGAAATGTTGCTGGAGGCCAAAAAAAGTTTTGTGTTCCACCCTCCCAGCATGTATCCTCCAAGCCTTATCTCTGCAGCAGAGGTGGCACCCCTTCCTGCCATCTGCGTAGTTCACACGATCCCAAACACAGATGTGGAAAACCGCCACTAAACATGTCCAAATTTAGACCAGAAACACAGTGGGCCATTGGGAGCCATAAAACTGGACATAAACATTATGGAGCACATGTAAATGTATCAGATATAGGCTACTCCCCCAAACAGTTTCAAGCTGACGAGAAAAGTATAGGCCAAAAGTTGAGAAAAGAGGATCATAACAAAGAGTTACTCTTCACACTTGCTATAATGGTGAACCAAGGACAAGTTCCACCGCATCAATCATTTAATACATATTCCTAATCTGCCCAGGTGTTGATTAGTCATTTGTATACCATTGAGGGAGACGGTCCTAACTCATTATGTAAAAACGCTTATGTACTTGTATTTTTGACACACATTCTGACTTGACAGCAGTATGCATAGGAATGATTACAGCAGTGGCACTACTGGGTAGCAACTTAAAACGGTTGTTCCTGAGTGACTCAGCTACTCGTGGTAGACTCTGGGGTTTAAAATGCAGTTATGTATGAAACACATTCACTTTGTATAGCCATATATCGACACAACACACACAAAAACACAAAGGTTACCTCTACACACAAAACAAGAGCAAGACATGCCAGCGTTTACGATGCGCAATGATGCAGTCAAACCCGGTAAGATAATTTCTCACGTGAGAGCGGGATAGCCTATAATAAACGAATGCATGACCATAGCAATTCTTATATCCCATACAGATAAACCTCGAGAGGAGCCTCTCATGCAGAGAAGCGGTGCAGACACGTCAGTGAGCAATGCAGACTCGGTAGTAGGTACCCGCGGTGCTCATCCGCCAAGACGCTCCTTGCTACCGTACAAGAAAGCCTGGTGGGAGAGCACACCACCGAATAGTGTCGGTCAAGTAACTAGTAGAGAATACTCACTTGACGTAGGATTTCGGCCGGCAACTGGGATGCCCTGAACAGCTCTCCCACTTTGCTCGACGCTAGTTTGCCTGAGCTGTCAGCTTGGCAGAGAGTGTACAGTCCTGAGTAACATCTTTGTTCATTCTCGCTCAGGGAAATGAAACTCCCCCCGGTCGCCGCGCCAGGTCCCTGCTCCATTCAAGGGGAAATGGAACGCCGTCTTGATTCTCAAATGACTAGAGACGGGGACAACAACAACGGCCTCAAACACAGACGATGCTGGGTACCGAGATAGCCAAGGGAGAAACGTCCTCTGCAGCACGAGCTTATCATTTCCCAACTCGACAGGGCTGGGTGGACAAGTACCTCGGCGGAACGCACAGAGGCGCCACAGAAACACTCACATCAGCCTTGGGCAACCTATCATGTTAAGATTAATGTGATATTATTAGGATACGATCATAAGGCCTTTTTCATTATCGTTGAGCTCAGGATTGTGGTTTATTGCCCTTTGGCTGCGTTACTGCAACGTGGCTGTAGTGATTGTCTGTGCAATAGGATAAGCAATGCAATGGGATAGCCTAGACAATTTTCTTTTTTTCTTCTTTTTTTTTAATATCCAACAAATTGAATTCTCGCATTTTAAGAATTGATTGAGCAGAATGGTCATTCTTGCCCATTTGTCTTCATAATCTGGACATATTAATAAAGGCTGGAATAGACATAGAGCTATTTAAATACCCAGGGAAGTAGGGTATGTGTTCTAAGTGTCCATATAAAAGCAGTCGTACCGTTGCTTGCTGCTTCATACGGAATAAGTAAACAAAGATTATCTTTAATTCCCAGACTATATTAACATTCATCAGTCACTGCATTTTGGATGATTGACTTAATGTGCATTAGGCTACTACTGCCATCTAGTGTCAGAGAAAAATCCTTGCAATTTTAGCTACATCTTGAATGGCCAAAATTCCACTGGATTGTCAAATAATTCCCCGAGAAAATGTTACCTGAAATCTCTAGGCCTAGTATCCACGTTTTGTTTTTGTCACACTGATTTCTTGTGATCAGAGGTATGTCATGAATTCATTTTCAGGAATGGGCACACACAATGACTATTATTAGTCTAATTTTCTTATCAGAAATATTCTTATTAAATTAGGCCTAGTGCAATTCAAAAAGTTTTAGACAGTTACTGAATAAAATGATGTAATGTGAGGTTGCTTTAAAAATAATGTCATGAATAACTTTCATTTAGAAAAGAACATACTAAGTGCAGTTTAAAAAAATCAAATCACCATTTCGGTGAGACCCTTTGTCTTTGTCTTGTCTCCAGTTCTTTTTCTGAAGGTTTCTGGTAGGTTGTTTCAAGCATTTCAAAGAATTTGCCACAACTTTTCAGTGGATTTAGATTGTCTTGATTCCTTCTTCTTTTCATTTGATCCCAGATGATACAGATTTCTACCAGCCCTAAGTTGATTGCCTTAGTTTTAGTTTTTCAATCCCCAATGGTCTGTTAGTTTGCTATTTAGTTTTCAATCCACAATGTGGTCTGTCACTTTGTTACTTGCTCAAACACAGAATAAGAATTAGAATAAGTCAGAAACAGAACAATGGAGACATTTGTAATGTTATAGCATGCAGCAGATAATAGCATATCCAAGATAACAGAAGAACAGAACAAAACAAATACTGGGGACATTAAGATATAAATAATAGTTACCGTTGTCTGACACTGAGAAGAATGTCTGACCGCAGAAGGAAGAAATGACCTGTGGTTTCTCTCCTTCACACGCTGTAGCAGCGTGTCACTGAAGGAGCTGACCAGGGTTGTCAGAGTGCTATGCATGGGGCTGGACATGATCAACATCACAAATGATGATCCACTGTGCTGAAGGGGAGCATCTCAGACAGAGCTGGCCTTTGTAAGCAGTCTGTTGAGTCTCCTCCTGTCAGCAGTTAGTCACATAAATATCTCACTGCAAGACTGCTTGAAAATCTAAAATATGATACACCCTAGACAAATGGGGTTTTCACTACCACTTGACAAACTGACAAACTGCCATTATATTTTTCTGAAAGCCCATTATTGGGTCAAAGGTCAAGACATATTCATTCCTCTTAAACACTTCATGACCTGTTTAGGAATGTAGGCATGTCATGCTGTCAAAGGTCAAGGTCAACTTCAAGGTCAACACAGAATTACAGCTGGCAGAGGCATACCAATGGTGAAGAAGGTGGGGGTAGAGGCTTAGTGTAAAGAAATGTGCTTGATTTAGCTTTCTAAGGAAACTCAAATGAGATTTTAAGATGTTGTCTGAGGTTGCTGAAAAGTGAGCCAGTGGCCATGGTTGAGGTATTATATGAAGATGATGGTCTGGAAATATGCATGGTCATAATTTACAAGAACTAATAACCTTTGATACCTAATGAGTTAATCTAGTATACTGTAGGCCAGAGGGGGCTACAGTGTAAAGTTTTAATCATGTCTTAATTCATCTAGAGCGCATGTGCTTTTAGAAAAGTAGAAGTGTCTCACTTTCCTTTCAATGCTCAATTTACACATTCATTTAATTTGTATGAAGATGTGCATTAGTTAATGGTCCATTCTGAGAAAAAGCTTCTGGAATATGTGACCATCCCTAGTAATGAGAAAACATAGATTTGTCAAGGGTGCAGTAAACATCTACCATGCCTTTGTGAAAAATTAACCACATAAAAAGTTAGATTTGCTGGCAGAGCTGAATAGTAAACCAGGAGCCATCTTTGCTGCTTGTCAGAAGTATTCTGATGTCAGCAAAGAAGAACGAACAGACTATCAGAGATGTCCTTGAACCTCCATGTTTCAATGTGAACATTCACATTTTGTAACACAAACAGTGAGCTGATATTTTAGTCACAGCCTTGCCCCAGACTTTAATCATGCCTATGGAATTTTATTGAGTTTTCTACTCTAAATACATGTGATGGAGTAGAGATAACCCTTATTAGGAGAAATACCTGAGGATTGTTTAGAAAGTTTAGTTTAGAACACCTCAGCTTCTTCGCAGATTTATTATTTTTTATTTTTTTCAATGTTGGGTTTGGTCTAATAAACCTTCCCAGTCTTTGTTATTGGTAATTTATTCAGTATTTCTGTGAGCACTTTCAAAAGATTTGATGACAAACAGATACGTCCTGTGTCTTATCATAGCTGAGTGTGTGAAGCATCAAATGACGGCTCAAGTGTTTCTAGTTATGAATTGTGTTTATGTGTTTTTCCCTTCCAGTTGGTTTTTGGATAATAGAATGTTTTGTCTTATCAAACCATGTTCTGTTATAGTCAAGACAGTGTGTCACTCGCTGTCAGCAACTGCCTTTCTAAAGAACATATATGTGGGTTGATAGAGAGAAAGACAGACAAAGATAGAGAAAGAGAGAGATAAAGAGAGAGAGGAGAGAAGGAGAGAGGTGGGTGGTATGTGCTTTCCACTGGCACCTAAAACTTGCTGGGGAGGCGAATCAAAAGGTGACATGGAGACTTGAGCAAACAGTAGCAGGCTAAAGCACTGTTTACCCACATCCTCACAATCTGCAGCCATTTCTGCCTTACTGCACAATAATATCTAAGCTCTCTCTCTCTCTCTCTCTCTCTCTCTCTCTCTCTCTCTCTCTCTCTCTCTCTCTCTCTCTTTATCTCTCTCTCTCAGGCCTGGGCAAACAGTGGCATGGTAACACATTACTTTCCACTTTCCCTTTTGCCCAGAAGCCAGCCTTGCTGTCCACCACCTCTTTTCACTCGTTTTTTCTCCGTCTCCCTCTCTTTTCTCTCAGTAGGCAGGGACACAAGTGTCACAGAGGAGTCAAAGTTTAACGATTAAAACCTCTCCAGTTAACTCTTCTCTTTTGAAGCATCTGACACGACTCTCTTTTAACTCCTGACCACAGGGACTTTTACTTCACAAAACTACTGTGGTGTTTCAACCATTTACCTGTTTTTTTTCCTCTCGGATTGAAAGGATGCTTTCTCTGCTACTTCTCTTACTTTCCCTGCCACCTGCCTTGGCCTTAGAATGCAGTAAGGGTAAGTTCAGAGAAATATACCTGTATTCTCTAACATATTTTAAGTGAGCATAGCATTTTGGTTGTCTGGTTCTTCATCACATCAAGCCTACATGGTTTACATGTTTTAACAATTGTATTGTTTTGACAACTAAGCATAATTATGTATCCTGTAATATTCTCAGAGAACTGAAATTGTATTAGTCAGGAATGGTTGTAAAAAGATGTGAAACATAAAAGGCCTGTTTGTGAAGTGAATCAAGTCATGACAAGTATACTGGATTTATGTACATAATGTTACGTACATCTACCTACGTCTTATTTTTGTTTTGTATTTCTAGATCATCAGGATGGTTATCAAGTTAGACTCAGTATCAAAACAGCCCTTGGAGATCAAGCAGTAAGTAAACTGTTTGTTCAGTCCCAAATGGACATGTTGATTATTTTAGCAAAATCTGTGCACGCTTTCTACAGAGACAGCAGATGGAACATGGGATTTAGCAGTGTGCAATATTCTACAGCTAATGGATGAATAAATTGGCAGGTTAATGGCTAACGGATAATGGTTAATGGATGGTGCATTTAACAGAAACATGTGGTTCAGGGATTTTGAGTTTGCAGATGCCTGGAAAGTGCTGTAAAAAAATGGATGGTGATTCAGTCATTGCATTGTATGTTTGAAATGCAGGTATTTTTAGTAGGACAATAGTAGTCAACTATAATTTACAATTCATAAATATAGATAGTGGAGCATACATGTCCATGACATATTTGGTTCTGCATTTGATAGGTGCATTCGGTTCTTACATTATTACTTGTTTTATGCCTTTATGGTAATACGTTTCTAAAATAACAAGTCTTATAACAAGTCTAATAACAAATTCTAATTCATTCTAATTTAAAGCCAATTTGTCTGCAGCATTTTGGGTCCTTGGCATTCACATAATAATGGGTAATTCTGTCAATGTCAAGTTAAAAGAGCAAGAACTCAAGCTGGTGTTCGATTTGATCATGAGTCATGACTGAGTGATCTCTCAGCTTCGATTTCCAATGTCATGTCATGAGCTCTCAGCTTAGATTTCCAATGACATGTCATGATCTCAAGGGAAACTTTGTGTTATGTGGTGTTTCCTTAGTATGACTGGAACGAGAGTGAGCTGTTCCTCTTCAAGGCCACCATTGCCTTTGCCATGAGAAAATACACCAAAAATGAAACATATGAGTGAGTAAAGCTGCTACAGCCCATACATGCCATTGCATTTCTATTTTCCATAATGATATTTGTATGCTTCCAATGTAATGTGAATCCATTCACACATTATATATATATATATATATATATATATATATATATACTATGTATACTGTATGTATGTATACTGTGTATTATATATTACACAGTATACATACATACAGTATACACTCACTCCCACACTGTCAATGTTCATAGTATTTAAAGTAATAGTGACCTTTCTGTGAGGTATTGACTGGGCGTTGCAGGTGTAACATTTATAAAACATTTTTTTACGTTTACATAATATAATGATAAACAGCTATTAAATATTATTAATTGCATCATTATAATCCACTGTTGAATGGAACAATGACAGCTACTATATATTCAGATTCTTTATCAATTAAATTGTAATAATATATGACAACTTCGGACCAGAGTGCTAGAGTGCCTTAGCCATTTTAAATCAAATTAATCTATCACAGGGCGTGCTAATTACAATTCTGTGCTGATGGTATGACACCAGAGTAATCAATGGCGCTGTTTCCTAATAGACATTTGCCCTGTGCACATCTAGCATGGAAGTACATCAATCAAGCCCTCCACTTGTAGTTACCATATAATTAAAGGCATTGATCAGTATGCAAGGCACACTGCTCGCTCATTTTGGGGCTCAAGGCTGCTTGTTGCTTTCCATAAAACCCCATCGCCTTTGAGAAAAGTATCAGTGATGGATTAAGTCTTTTTCTGTGAGTGTGAGTGTGTGTGTGTGTGTGTTTGCTGTATTATGTTCATTTCTTGGGAACAGTTCGGATATAAAAACAGCCGTTGCTTAGTTACTGTTTATTGTTATGGGGAAAACACAATCTATACGAGCAACAATAAATGTGTGTATCTACAAACCCACTGGCTGGCTGTTTGACACTTATACAGCCAGAGAGAGAGAGAGAGAGAGAGAGAGAGAGAGAAAGAGAGAGAGCAAGTGTTCTAAAAGCTTAGATTAATACCTATAAAACTCACTCCCTGTTGCAATATTGTAACCACATATGTTTCATGCTTGTTGTGGTTTTGTATTCCAGTGTTTCGAACATTGTTGTATGCAACGAGACACCAAGGGTTTCCTTTTGGTTCATTGTGGTAAACCCTGAAAACCCTACACTAGCAATCACAAAGACGAGAGTGGAGGAAGCAGTAAGGTAAATCAGCAACCAACATAACCCATCATAACCTTGATCAACAAACACAGTCATTACTGACCGGTCACAATACCGAATACGTCAGTTTCACAACAGTTTGGCTTGGTGGTCTTTAATAAGTACCTGCAATCTTACTGGTCTGTAGGGTGTCTCGCAACCGCATAAATAATGCCTTCCTGCTAACGGACAAGACACTGGAGTTCTTGGGCATCCCACCAACATTGGCAACCCCCGTCACACCTGCCACTCCTCCCTGGCTCATTGTGTTCGGGGTGGTGATTGGGGCGGTCTGTGCTGGCATTGTTGCTTTGCTCATATCCTCTTTTGTCAGGGGGAAACGGTAAGTGGTTGTGCTTTTTTTTCTTCATATTTCAGGTCTATGTTGACATTGCCAGCTAAGAATTAGCAAGTGCACTTTTGAGAAAAACACAATAAAGAATCCAGAATCAAATAATCTATTCGCCTGAATCTATTTTAATGTTATTTTATATTTTTTCTATATATAATTTTGTATATAAATTTTGCACCAAATCATATTATGTAGTGCAAAATACTGATATTTGTGGACATGCCAAGTGTCCTTAATTCTCAGTTGACAACAGGTAGTTTTCCACCAAAATGATAGATACTTTGTGATAAAATATCTCACATTGTTATGGTGGCTTTGGCTGTGTGCTTGTTGATAAGAGCAGCTCTTGTTACTTTTTACGTTCATTATTTGCTGGCATGTGACTGCTATCAAAGATACATACATCAGTCAGAATCATATGTATTTATTTACATTTAATCTAATATAGTGCAAACAAGGCTAAGGAGTTTGCTGAAGAGGATGATCAAGCCAAAGGAGCTGATAAGGGGATTAGCGGCGAGACATTTGAGGACAGAAATGGTGTTTATAACCAGGCCTTCTCTGATGATGACCGCTTCACCCAGCTGTAAAAGCCTCTGTGAGCCATAAGCACATAAGGCTACCCATGCGGGATTCACAAATCTTCACTCCGGTGGACCTCGATTCCATTCCCACTTCTTATCTGTGACGTTACACGTAAACCTTGACAATGAGTCATGCTCAGGTCATGAGACATGATCACGTGACCCAATACCACAATCAACTGCCAATATTTTGTATTTATTCAATTAAGCCTATGCAGAACAGCAACAGCAAAGCACTTTTATCCAACTCTATTTACTATAATACTACAATGTAATACAATGTCATGTCATTTTGAAAGTTTTTTGCTAAATTTTTGGTATGCTTTAAAAGGAAAGAAATGTGAGTTGCACATACTGTAAGGCATGGCCAGTAATGTGGTAGTGTAAGTCTTATACATTCACTGATTTAAAGACTGAAGTTCTACTTTCAGAAATGTGTATTTTGAAAAAAATTGTTTTTGAGTGAGTTGTACATACTGTGTTTCTCAAGGCCTTTCTGATTGCGTACTTTCCTGATGCTTGTTGGCTTTTATGGCTCGCCAGATAAGAATGTTTAGTATCGATGCTAAAACTCACTCACCTGAAGACATTACTGTATGTAACATTCCAACAACTATGCCAGTAACATCTGGGAAAAGTGCCTCTGGGCTACTTACTTGGTTTCCTATGCATAGACCAACGCTGTATATAAAATAAAATAAAAATAAAAATAATAAAACACTAAGCTAAAACTGACATCAAAGATTATGTCAGGAGGAATTAATGGAATTGTTTCCTGCTAATCCTTTTTAGCGGAGCTGTGAATAATCCAGCCTTGCTTCCTACTTGTGTCTCACCATGGCTTTTGAAAGGGTTCATTATTAACTTTATCTGGCTGGTGTCAGAATCACATTCCTTGTTATTGTGCCCATAACTAATTTAATGACTTCTTCCTTCAATAGATGCTTATCAGCTTTTAGCCTGCCCACAGGTTCTTGACTGCCATCTTGTACTCAAATTATCTCTTAGTCATTGTTGTAAATCTCAGATAAGTTGTTTTGTAATGCTTCATAAGCAGTATGGCATGGCAAAAGATTAACTGCTCCTGTTAGATATGTACTCCTGGTTTTTCATCTGTTAGTTTATATTAAAATAAATATGTACTTTCCCATGCTTGATAGAACATTTTGTCACAACTTTACCTCATTACTTTCAAGTGTAGCCACTCAAAGCATGTGATACATCATCTCACAGGGTACATGACATCTTTCACCATGTCAGAAAAACTAAGTCTGACATAGTCAGAGACAAGTTTGAGGGGGAAAACTATTGTAGAAGGCTTAAGTATGAGAGACAGGCAATCCAGTTAAAAGCCCTGTCAGCATTAAGTTCATCTTCAAATATCTGCTGCTCTTTTCAACTATTTTAAGAAGAGAGCCCGCCACCACCCCCACAAGTTAATGGATTCAAATATTTTATGCAGCTTTGAAAAACATTTAAAATGTGGCATATTAAAAAGGTGATTTATGTCATCTAGCTTTATTTTTGAAGTAGTTTGGCTGTTGCACTGATGCATGAGCACAGACAAAAACACAGAGTATGGCCAACACACACACACACACACACACACACACACACACACACACACACACACACACACACACACACACACACACACGAGCGAGCATGCATGCACGCACACACACGCACGCACGCACGCACGCACACACGCACACACACACACACACACACACACACACACACACACACACACACTGCTTCACAACAAGCAGGGCGAAGTTCTGCATTGTTTTTATGAGATAAAAAGGCCAATGAGAGCATAGACTGGTGTGGGACATGGGACAACATCCATCATGGTCTCATTTTTAGCACTAAAATTGTAAAGTGAAAAAATGAAGAATACATTCACATATAAAACAATGCAGGAAGAAAACCTCTTTATCCTTATCCTTACAGCTTTCTCTTACTTTCTCTCACTCTTTTTGGCTCCAAATTCAGCTGAATTGCCAGTGAATATACGAATGGACATAAACAGCTTAATGATGCTGTTAATAATATTATGCTGCAGCAGGGTAGTCAAAATGGCAAACCACCTTAAATGCAAAGAGGTCACTCCCTGCAGCAGACTTAGCTAGATTAGGGATGGCACATAATTAACAAGACCCCATTTCTCAAAGGAGCAAAGGGTCTAAGAAGAGCAGCTGAAAACCTATGTATGTCTGACTGGCATAAAGCCACTGTACATCCATGGCTAACAGTAGTTACAAAAACACTCTAAAGACGTGCTGAACACATTGCTAGAAGAGAAAAAAAAGAATGACACATTTATTATTATTTTTTTACTTCTTTTTATTTTGTTTTCACATCAGTCATACAGTGCATCAAAACAAATTCTTATATGACATAAGGTTGAAGTATGTCAGTCTTAGCGGGTTCAGACAGGTAGTCCATGGTTTGAAGGCATAGCCCTCAAGGATCAAAAAGACTGATCGACATCATTCAATAAGTTAATACATTGTTATTCCTAGACCTGCCTTCAGGTTCCAACAGAGAAAAGACAAAAACAAAACCAAAGACAAACAAAGGTAGAGAGAGAGAGATTTTTTATATATATTAAGTGGAGATGCAACACAATAGAGGTCCAGTTATTGAGGAATGATTTTGACTTTAGCTGTAACACTGCAGTGGTATATTCCATGTGATACACCTCTTAGACTATATCCCTCCATTGGACTATTGTGGGGGGCTGTGGAATTCAACCTGGAGGCCATTACAACTTTATTTGCAATTAGCAGAAGTGTCCTTAACAATTTTGTATGGCTACCTTCCAGGAGGTCCTCGGGTACTATGCCCAATAAAAAAATGTATTGGTTCCATCGGTAGGTAGATAAGCATTGCTTTATTTCTCTTTGCATATTTTTCCAATATTCTAATGTTATGTTTTGGACAATCCCAGAATATATGTGTGTGGTCCTCCAGTAAGCCACAACCCCTCCAACACTCAAGTAAAGCATTACTCCACCTTGATGTAACAAGTGGTGTTCCAAAATATCTCATTCTCAGCTTCCAACCATATTCCCTTCAACTGAAGCTATTTGTTACCTTATGCCCCTGTTAAAATGAAGTTTCCCACTGTTTATCAGATATTACTGTATTCATCTCCAATTCCCATTTTTCTTTAATATCCAAGTTGTTCTCTCCCAGATCTTCTTGTAGTGCCTTATATAAATGTGATATCATTTCTTGTCACTGTTCCTTGTATAGTTGAAATGAAAAGATGCTTTATTTTAAATGGTAGCTTTTTTCAAAGCTACAAAGCTTTTCCCATTCTTTATGTTTCTTTAGATAGTCTCTTATTTGTAGAAGTTTAATTTGTTCAAATGACTTTAATACAGTTCCCTCAAATAACTGGTCCAAGACTTCTAAACCCTTGTCTTTCCATCTTTCAAAACCCTTATCTAGTCTTGCTGGAATGAGTTCTATTTTTAGCTATGCTTATGGCTCTGGATATGGTCATAGGTGATTGTATTTTATTCTTACAGTAGACCATAGTATTTTTAACCCATATGTTAGTAAGATTTTTCATCCTATTGGTGTCTACATTAGGGAATGGGAGGGAATTCAATGGAACATCTAGACATTCTGACTGTTCCATTCCTACCCAAACAGTATCTTTTTCTTGAGATACCCAGGAAACCATGGAACCTCCGTTGATTTTTGTACATAGTAATCTTCTGAGTTTAAGTCTGGGGTTTGCTTTGCCATATGAATTTAGAAAACCATTTTTCTATAGTGGTGAAAGTAGCTGAGGGGACAAGAATAGGCAAAGATTGGAAAAGGAAAAGCAGCCTGGGGAGGATGTTCATTTGACCAGTCTCCACTCTTCCCATCAAAGAAAGTGGTAATATTTTCCATCTTACAAGATCTGCTTTTATACAATTCATCAACTTCCCATAAGTGGCTGTGAATATTTTTGATAGATCTGTAGTTAGAATAATTCCCAAGTATCTGAATCTTTGTGACCAGCGAAAATGAAGTCTTCCTGTTAATTGTGTAGGCCACTGCCCCTTTAACATCATAGCTTCAGAAGAACGGCACATTTAAACAAAACAAACAATACAAAAACTAAACAAAACAACATTTTTTATTGCACATTTTATTTCAGTGTATTTGCAGTGTTTCAGCTCCCATATTCTACAGCACATGGTGTATATGATTGGGACAGAGTGAGAGCACATGAAGCTTGCACTTGACACATGAGGGGTTTACCATGGTTAAATATTACAATCAGATATTGAACAATGGATCCTGTGGCTGATTTTCTGATAAGAGGCACAAGACAGCATCTACCTGTAGGTTCTGTTATCGGTCAAAGGTTAAGACAATGCCGAAGGAGATAAAGCTCAAGACAAAGAGTCCCCTATCAGTCGAGTGTTTGGATGTGACAGAAAGATGTGGATGAAGCTGCTCCTGATTGTGGCGCTGGCTGGAATATACACCCAGGCCAAAGAGGACGGGAGAGGGCAGATTTCTGGAGAAGTGGAGGAAGCCAGGTGGAGAGTTGCTGGTGAGAATAGCATGCCTACAGTACTATTTTCAGTTGAATTATTATATTTGTATGTCTCAATAGGAATACTGACATATCAGTCATATCATATCTTATCTAAGATGAAATATACTGAGGTGTAACTCCACCCAGCATTGTTCATGACTGCTGCAGCAATCAGAGAAAAAGTGTTTGGTGATGAGGCCCGCGGCATCAGTTTATTATAAATCACCATCTTTTGGGGACAAGAAGAGACAATCTCCATCCTAATTGCCTGGTTAAATCTGCTGTGGCTTCCAATCAGCTCATCAAAGCTTTATTTTAGACTCCCTAATTAGTTGCCCACTGCCTTTGTCTAGCTCATCAGCAGCTCGCAGTCCCGTTTTATGTGCTTCTCTTTGTGTGTGGCCTGATCTGTGTGTCTCTTTGCCAAAAGTGCCATCCTGCCAGGATGACCAGTACTGGCCCCAAGCAAGGTCAAATCCAGAATTTAGCATTTCGTACTTGAGCCAGGAGTGACTATGTGACTCATAATTGATAATACCGTCTGCCCCACTTTGGAACAGACTGGGCTCGGTTTCGTGATCCGCCGAATAGGCATCGGATCAGTGCCTCATCCCTTCCCCACAGTCCTAGCTGTAGCACGGGTCATTAAATGCTGATCAAGATGCCATAACGAGGGAAGATGCATACGCAAAAACAAGTGCTTATGCAGAGTGATAAGTGGCTGCACTTTTGAGGGAGAAGGAAAGTGTTGTAAAGTGTCTTGTATTTGAATAAGGCAATTCTCCTTGTCGGGCTCCTGGAGTCTCGTGGGAATCTCCAGTCCATCAGCCTGCCTGAGCTCAATATCCTCTCCTCTGTCTGTGTGTGTGTGTGTGTGTGTGTGAGAGAGAGAGTGTGTGTGTGTGTGTGTGTTTCCCCATCCACAGAATCGCCTGATGCGTTTAAAGTGCGACTGAGTCTGAAATCTGCACTGGGAGACGAGGCTGTGAGTCAAACCCCATATCTCACCACCTGACAGAGTAACTGACAGGGACAAAGATGCTCAGCCTTGGCAAAAAGCCTTGCTGTGTACCAGTGCTAGTTTACAGTAATAGCTTCTATTTCCATCTGTTACATTCGGGCCAGGATTAGCTCGCACTGGATTTATATTTATGTCTTTTGCACAAATCCAACTTGGCACTCCCTTCTGCTTTCAGTATACCTGGAACGAGAATGAATTGTACCTGTTTAGGGCTGCCATGGCTTACACCATGCGCCAGTATTACATGGCAGAGAAAGGACAACAGGTCAACTTCACGTAAGTCATCAGGGATGTCAAAGCTAAATCATAAGTTACGGTCCAATGTTGTTCAGAAAATGGCGGTTTGGGATGCTAAAATGGGGTCTATTTTGTCTTCCTGAAATTCCTGTTCCTGAAGGTCGGAAAATATTGTGACATCCGAAGTGACTCCGAGGATCTCGTTCTTTTTTTATGTCACTAACCCTGCTGCCGCGGCGACCATCACCAAAGCAGAGGTGGAGGCAGCCATTCGGTGAGTCCCCCCCCCCCAACCATCCCCATCTCCCCCAGCTGTTCCATTCCCTTAAGTGTGAGAGACCCGCACGCATAGTCCGTGTGAATAAATCATCGGCCCACGCTCATCTAAAATGGACATCTGGGTTCGTGGCACTCTGCTAATGCTTTGCTGTGCTTCTCTTCTCCGTGTGTGTGTGTGTGTTCATGGCCTCTGGAGGCAGGCTGTCAAGGGGCCGCATCAATAGCGCCTTCCTGCTCAGTGATGACACGCTGGAGTTTGTAGGCCTCCTGGCTACGCTGGCCCCGCCAGCGGAGCCCACTGTAGAGGTGTGGCTGATCGTCTTCGGAGTGGTCATTGGATTTGTGGTGTTGGTGGGAGTCTTCCTCATTGTCAGTGGGTTTCGGAACAGGAGGAAGAGGTGAGAGGATATCATAGACTTTGAATGATAAGGGAGTTAACCTTCAAATCTAATCAATCTCAGAGATCTCAATCTATAAAAGACGATCTCAGTCATTCAGGAACTCAATGTGAACGTGCAGTGTTTTCCAAATTAAGCAGTGCTATAGGAATAGAAGCATTTCTCAAAAATAATATGTTAGAATAATTGTATTCCCTCGGATTGCTTTATGGGCATAATCAGTAAGCAATTATATGATTGTGCAATCTCCAGTATGGGATTCATTCATTGAAATAACATGAAACAATGTTCAGTCTCAGTAATTTGGGAATAGTAATCTATGTGGCTTTTTCTTGACAGAAAATTAAAAATGGATGATGATGATGATGATGAAGGAAAAGCTGGTGAAGAAATTGAGAGTGGGGGGGTGACAAATTCAGGGTTTGAGGAAGAAGATGACCGAAGGACACAACTCTGAAAGGTTTTGAGCAATACATCATTATAATGTGTTATATAACACAGATGTGCCAAAGTATTCCAAAACTGTGACAGAAATGTGCTATTTTGTGAATAGTAAAATACACTAGAATAGCATAATACCAGGACACGTATTTTAATAAGTGTAGTTTTCTATGTTTTCAACCCCAGTAGGTTGAATTACTAATTCAATGTGTCACATTATTTAGTTTTGTGCATTATCATTTTATGAAATGTCAGCATAGCTGTTTTCAAATATTTGTTAAATGGAATGATGACTTTTTATAGCCACATGTATTTACTTACATTAATTTAAGATTCACATTAAAGTAAAAATCCTTACATTTGCTTCAGTGCTGTGCTTAATTCCTGATGGTTTTGTGTACATGGGTGCACCCATATCATAAGACCATAAGATAGAACTGTAGCCTGTTTTTCAGTGATATAGTTGTTTTGGCAATTTGCCACATAGTCCATATACCACGGCCAAATACAGCTGATCATGTACCCCCTGGTCCATATCCCTGTGTTGGTGTGCCATAGCACATTGTTTGTACCTAAACGTTGTTTACAGTAGGTATAGATACTTGCGTGTGACATTGAGACATCTGTACGTCACGATAGACCTCTAACCACAAGGGGGAACGGAACATCCTGCCCTGAGTAGAACCCAAACCTTGACCTTCTTGGCCATCTAATGTGGCAGCAGTTAAGTTTTAATAGGCCTGATGTGACTGTTTTAACCTCTTGTGGATTAGAGCCTGACCCGATCTGTCAAAGTCCCCTAATTAAAAGAGAAGGCAAGATAAAGTAAGACAGAGCAAGCTGCTATACCCGCCATTAACAGTTCTGGTCAACACCATACAAAGTCTTTACAGTGATGTTTATGTTCTCGTCATTTTCACAGGTCAGTAAATGTCACAGTGAAGTGGGCAAATCTCCAATGCCATCTACTGGTCCTGGCGATTCACAATTTCCTCTGAACCCTCAGATACAATGTTTTTTATGAGACTCTGTCCTTACAACATTAAAGTCACAGTTTAGTCTTTTTCAAAGTCATTGCGCCATAAGAAAAGAAAAAAAAAAGCCTTTGTGACCTTTACAACTCAGATTAGCGACAAGGTACTTCTGGATATTTGTCACATATCTTAACGTATAAGCATCATCCTCCTATTCTCTATTTAAAGAGGGGGGGGGGGTATAGGGGGAGGTGGGTTGGGTGATGGGGGCAGAGAAAGGCCTGAGCCTCCAGCTGAGTTATAAATACACCTTCCCGACTCGCACACACCTTTTCTCTCCCTTAGGACAGGGCAAAGTGCTGCAGTGCTCTTATCAGATACGAGATGAAAGGCAGAGATTGAGCTGCTCCCGCCGCTGGAGCTCATGGCTGTCCTGGCCGTTCTCATATCTGTTATCTAACCTTCCTATGGATAAACAAATGCAGCGTGAAGGAGTTCACATCCAAACTACTAAGTCAGTCGATTCAGTAGTCAAACATTAGTTATTATACATATTTTTTTGTGGACTCCAAACATGTTGTTAGTTTTGGCATTGTTAGTTTGGCATTGTAAGCGGGATGTTTCTCAGACTGAAATAGTCATTTCAGTTCACAGGTAGTATAGCTAGTAATAATAAAAACAAAAATCCCACTCCCTTTTTTTTCTCAAGCTCCTTACGATGCAAAGCGCAATTAAATGCCAGATGCAGCCTTGGGCCAGTCACGATTTGTGTTCAGGACAGTGAGAGAACACCTCCTGTCTCTTAATGATTTCCACAGAGATCTAAAAAACACATACCAGTCGTTGGTGGAGCAGCTTAACCACAGACACTGGCATTTTCAATTTTCTTTGCAGCCAAATGACATACGCCTGCTGCCAAGTTTAAAATATTAATTATATGAGAATTGCATAATATATACCGTATGGGAACATATAATGGTGCTCATCAAAGGCAACAGATGAATAGTGAATGCGACACTCCAGAGACAGAGTGGCAAAAGCCTTCACATTACGATGTGACACTTCACTTGCCAGCTAAAATTCAGTAGAAAATAGGCGGAAGGCCCTTCAGTAGCATACTGTCCTTGATTACATTATTAGAACAGACCGCTGAGAGTGGAACTTGAAGGTGAATGGAGTCTGCTGGCTCCATTTCTCTGGCTGATCTCTCTTACTCAGCATTCACTCAGCATTCTTGTCCAAGGTCCCCCATCTGATATTTCAAAAGTCATTTTTCAGTTAAGTAATTAAAATATTAAATAATGTGATTCTGGTCACCCTAGGTGAGAGACCCATTTCAATATCACCCTTTTACCCTTCTGTCTCTTGGCCTGATGCAGAAACATGGTTTTAAAATTAAGCTAAATTTCTCTGCGGTTTTCAGGCAGTCTCCATAAGATTCGAATGGTCTTTGAATGACATTTCTATCAGACACAGTCAAAAGCAATTCGTGACAGAGTTGGGATTGCAAAGAATCTAGAAAAATACCCAAACCACATAATACTTATCCATCCAGCATGTAATCAGCCATCTGGGCTTTCAGAGGGGTCGAGCCATCTTCTATAAAAGACACAGACACATCTGAGTCAGTCTGTCACGGATATGAGAGACATCTCTTTAGATTTCATTTAGGAGGGCAAACTAGTCCACAGCCATACCAGTCTGGACACATATAGAGGTTATTTGAAGTGTTTCACAAACACATTTGCAAACACATAATAATCAAAGGGAAATACATATTTTATATAAATAGTACAACTAATTGAACACAACACAGAGTAGATTATACTGTCAAGGATAAAACACCACAAAGCGAAAATTAAAGTGTAAAGTCTAAATTACAAACACAGTACAGGAGCAGCAAGCTGTCATCATGAAATAACATTTGTATTGTCTGAATGAGCTCCTTAGGATCCCCAGTGGCCAACCAGACATATGCAGTCGCTTGGCCACAGGCCATAAAACTCTAACCAATTACTAACCTTTAGGCTGATGTTTACAGGGGAAAATCTTTGCTTTAATTAAAGATATAGAGTAGGCTAAAGGCCACACAGCAGTCCACAATACAAAACAGCCCCAAAACGTATCCTAGGACTTTGCAGACATCATGCCAGTAGCATGCAGAGTCACTCGGCTGTACTTGATTTCTCCATTATAAGCACCGGTATCTATCTTTGATGGCAATAATAGTCCTCTGTGCATTTTATCTACTGAAAACATAATTAACAAGAGCTGGAATTCAGCCAGACTGATTCTCTACAGCCCATTACACACAGAGAATTATTACACACATGACTTCATGTACATTAAGGACTTGACTATGTATTGGTTATTAAGCAATGTTTGACAATGGGCATAAAAATGAAAAGTATCTGTATGTAAATCAGTCCTCTGTGGCGTTGTTTGTACTGCCTGGCCGTGCCCTTCACAAATCAGTGTCTGACCAAACGCCGTGAGATAATAGGCTTATGGTTCCGTTCAGAGGGCAAGAGAGCAGATATTGATAAAGCACTGCGCCGAGCAGATCATCCCTCATTTGTGAAGTGTGTGGATGCGGTGAGCAGATGTCTGGGAAGCTCCTCTTGGTTTTCGCGGCGGTGGCGGCGGTGGTGGCGGGCCACGCCGTGGGGGCCCAGTCCACACTGGAGGACAACGCCAGGCAGTTCCTCAAGTGGGTTGACGACAACGCCACAGAGCTTGTGTACGACTACACCCGGTCATCCTGGAATTACAACACCAACATAACTGCTGAAAATGCTGACAAAGTGGTGAGTCTCTTTCTTGTGAAATGACAGAGATGTGAATTATTGAACATAGGTGGCTTGCCATCACATAACTCTCTCATATTGCTCCCCTTTGTGGGGCTCCTGTGGGGGGACAATGAGCACTTCTCAAAGTGCGCTAGTAAAATGAAATATGTCTAACTTAATCAAATCAATTCCTCAACAGTCTGAAATGGGTGCAATATGGAGTGCATACTACACCAAAGCTTCCGAGGACTCTCTCGAGTTCCCTATTGATCAAATAAAGGACCCTATGATGAAGCTACAACTAATAGCACTTCAGGACAAGGGATCTGGTGTTTTGCCACAAGACAAGCTTGATCATGTAAGTCGTGTGCTGTTCAAAGTCCATGGACATGTCAAGAACAAATAATGTCCAAAGGTATGGGAAATAAATTAATAACTATGATTTCAGGATAAAGGCATAACATAAGCATTTCTGCCTATGTCAAATAATGTCCAAAGGTATGGGAAATAAATTAATAACTATGATTTCAGGATAAAGGCATAACATAAGCATTTCTGCCTATGTCAAATAATGTCCAAAGGTATGTGAGAGAAATTGATAATGTCAGGGTAAAGGCATAAACATAAGCATTTCAGCATATGTCTTATTATTGTCTTTTTTCTTATAGCTGAATCAAGTAATGAATGAAATGGGCACCATCTATAGCACAGGCACTGTGTGCATGAAGGACGATCCATTTAACTGCCAAACTCTGGAACCAGGTGAGTAAGCTTATTCAAAAAATGCCCTTCCAGTCTCACTGCTTACTGGCAATTAGACTCCATTTCTATTGTATAATGGTTTTTATGATAACTGGCTATTAGGCTGTATTTATTGCTCATCAATTCAAGTTAATCATCAATCAATTAGTACATGTTATGTGTTGGCAAACAACTATCAGCAAAAAGTTATTGTGTGCACTTCCCACCTTCTGGCAGGTGCAGGACAAAAAAAAACTTACTCAAATGAAAACATATGAGTAGTGTACACATTTGAGTGGACACATTTGACCCAAGACCCAGCATGGTCGAAACGTTGCCCTTTGTGCATTAAATATATGGGAGTCAAAAGCAGTGTTGCGGACATTATATTTTTTCATTTGGCATACAACTATCCATATTTTTTGGATAGAGTACCAATACATCTCATGATATTGTTGTTAACGTTGCCCCAGGTCTTGAAAGCATCATGGCCAACAGTAAGGACTACTATGAGCGTCTGCATGTGTGGGAGGGCTGGCGGGCAGTGGTGGGCAAAAAAATGAGGCCCCTCTACGAGGACTACGTCGATCTGAAGAATGAAGCTGCCAAGCTTAATGGTAAGACATAATTCAGAAAGATCACTTCAATCAGAGTGTGAACAGTAACCAATACAAAGGCTGCCACAGAGATGCTACTCTGTGTTGTGTACTGAATACACAGAGTATTTGTCCTTGTGTAATCACAGCAGACAGACAGCGGGTTTATCTTTCTCTCTCCTGACTGACTGAAAGGTTATGCTGATTATGGCGCCTACTGGAGATCAAACTACGAGACAATGGATGAAGGGATCTACCATTACACTCGTGATGACCTTATGAAGGATGCTCGTGTGATATATCAAGAGGTAGACTACCCATTTCCATGTCATTCGAATGGAATATATCTGCCTTAAATGATGTAATAAAAGTACTCTGAATGTCTGAGTCAGACCTTTTCCCCCTCCTCCAAGGTCGTTTCAGAATACAGCTTTTCTTAAAAAAAAAATTCAATCACTGTTATTTTACATTCACCTTTGAGGAGTTTCAAGACTCTCACACCTTTCTGATAGACATCCTGTGTGAGAAAATTACACTTGAGGAAGCTCTATGGAATTAACATTTAATTGAACTGGATATTTCAGATAATGCCCTTGTACAAGGAGCTCCATGCATATGTGAGGGCGAAGCTCCAGGAAGCCTACCCAGGGCACATTCATCCTGAGGGGGGACTGCCCGCTCATCTTCTGGGTATGGCCACTGCACGGGGACCCCTTAACAGCACCATAAATCACTAAAATGATTTTCTGTCAGATAACCTCAACAAAGAAAAAAATATATAATTTTCTGCAAGATATAACACTTCCCGGGACTTCAAGTGAGATTGTTAGCTGTGTTCAAATGATTTATTGAGGTGGTGTGGCTGTCCTACAGAGCTGGAGTTTTTTTAGCAATGCCTTTTTGATCTTTTCACAGGCGATATGTGGGGCAGATTTTGGACAAATTTGTATCCACTATCTGTACCTTATCCACACAAGCCGGATATTGATGTCTCTGACGCTATGGTGAACCAGGCAAGTTATCTAACACTGTTTTTTTTTTTAATAAACTCTACCTCAAACGCATTAACCGTGAAATTCAAAGGAACATTACAGTATTGTCAAGTTCAGTAAAGCAGTCCATTTAAGAAACACATACAAATAAAAAATGACAGACAGAAAAATGATTACCTATGGCTACAGCTGAATCGCAGCTATGAGGATTCCTTTTACCAAAGTCAATCTCAGTTCCATATTGCTTAAACATAACGTCACAGTAATATTTTATTATATGTTTAGGGGTGGACAATCAGACGGATGTTTGACGAGGCTGAGAAGTTCTTTGTGTCTGTGAACTTGTTTGAACTCTTTCCCAATTTCTGGACGAACTCCATGACCGAAAAACCTGAAGATGGTAGACAGGTTGTGTGCCACCCAACAGCCTGGGACATGGGCAACAGACTGGACTACAGGTGAGAGTAAAGGTTTGCACTGTATCAAAAGAGCTGAGAGGTTTCAATTAAAGCTCTTTAGTCAGTAGTTCATCAGTTCAGTGGACTCTGTGTACTACAACCGCTAATTAATTTGGACAAGGTGGACACAAGCAAGCCGCATTTTGGCAAAAAATGCCCTGACTTGTGCATTACTTCAAAGTGCTTAGGTTAAGATTGCGAAGATTACCTTGGCTTTTTGCCAGCTGGCACTGACCTCTCACACACACACACACACACACACACAGCATACCTCAAAGAGAGGTATCTGCAGTGTGTGAACTCTCTGCCCTGTTCAACCCAATCTTTTGCAGAATCAAAATGTGCACCAAAATCAACATGGATGACTTCCTCACGGTCCACCACGAGCTAGGTCACATCCAGTACAACATGGCCTACCGCAATCTGCCCTACGTACTGAGAGATGGAGCCAACGAGGGCTTCCACGAGGCCGTGGGCGAGATCATGTCTCTCTCGGCAGCCACACCCAAACACCTGAAGGCCCTTGGGCTGCTCCCAGCTGACTTTACGGATGACACTGGTATGAAGCCACCTCATCTGCACTATCAGAAGGGACTGTAACAATATATCATTGTGAATGCATGTGGGCATGAAATACATTATTGTAAAAGTAATTTGCACTTTCAGCAATCAGTTTGAAATCTAACTGGGTATTTATGAGTTATTTGACATATAAATGAAACCTTGTAAAGGCAGATGCCCCTAAATCTTCATAATTACTGAGATTCATGTGTAATGTAATGCAATGTAAAATAATATTGCAGTCAATTGTTCCCTAACGGCATTCAAACCTTGCTGAAATTACTGAGGATGTTGTCTCCAAATGTCTGACTCACTCTGATGCGCTCTGTTTGGCTCCAGAGACGGAGATTAACTTCCTGATGAAGCAGGCCCTGACCATCGTGGCTACTATGCCCTTCACCTACATGCTAGAGGAGTGGAGGTGGCAGGTGTTCCAGGGCACCATCCCTAAGAACGAGTGGATGAAGCGTTGGTGGGAGATGAAGTGAGAACACAGCTACCATCTGTTTACTGTGAACTGTATCATGGCTTAGCACAGCTAGCCTGCATACCATCACAAACGTGCAAGGCTGCAACATAGTCAATTTATTGATTATCAATTATTCAATTAATCACCAAACAATATGGTTATTGATTAATCAGTTTGAGTATTTATTTTATTTTTTTGAAGAAAAAGAAAAAAAATCTATGATTCCAGTTTCTTACTCTATGATAGTACACTGAGTATTTTTGGCATACAAAACAAGACAGTTGAGGATGTCATCATATCAAAAGGCTGATCAACTTTTCTTTCACCTTTTTCTGACATCTTCTGACATAAACCAAGCAACTATTAATCAAGATTGATTAACAGATTAACTGACTAGGAATATAATAATTAGTTGCAGCCCTTCTCTGCACACACTGAAAGGAAAATATATGCAAACGTTTAATAGTGGCTTTTCTTTAAATGCTTAAATACTGCAGTATTTTAAGTACTTCGATATTCACTCGCACACCCATACTTCACCTCTCACAGCACACAGAAGATCCACAGTTTTGCAAATAGGAGCATTAGTGGCGTTGAGAACTGAGTTGTGCTGTGCATGTAGGCAGAGACAGTTGCTAACTGTGACTGACCCAGGTTTGTCCTCCTCACAGGAGAGAGCTTGTGGGCGTGGTGGAGCCGCTGCCCAGGGATGAGACGTACTGTGACCCGCCGGCACTGTACCACGTTTCCAGCGATTTCTCTTTCATAAGGTGAATAACAAATGTGACAAAGTGCACCACAGGTGCAATGCTGAGTCATAGATCAAGATCAATGTCACCCTATGTCAGCATTATCGCAGTGTCTAAATATGAGCTAAATATATATATATATATATTTACAGTGCATGTGTTTCAGATTGAAGTTACATTTCAATTATGAATATTACAGACAAGATTGAAGATAGATGTGGCTGAGTGCCCATGAAACATCTTGTATTTACTTATGAAATTCTGAGATGATTAAACAGGCACTTGAGCATACACTGATTTGGCATCTGTGCTGGATACATTTTCACTCTCAGGTACTTCACAAGAACCGTCTACCAGTTCCAGTTGCAGGCAGCACTGTGTGAAGCAGCTGGACACATTGGTCCTCTGTTTAAGTGTGACATCACTAACTCCACAGCAGCAGGCAACAAGCTGAAGTGAGTTACCGATTTGCAGTCAATTGCCCTCAGCCCTAAATGTTACATTTTTTATCTACATATTTTTTTATTCTTTCTTTAATTTTATTCTATATATTTTTTCACATATGTCTGTCTTTATTTGTATATAATTTCATATACTATGCATTATGTTTAGAATTTGTACGCATTATATGCAACATGCGTATGTGTTTTATTCATCCTGTTACTTAGACCATACGAGAGTAACACGTAACTTGGTGTCCCAAAGGGCCATGTTAGAACTGGGGAAATCACAGTCGTGGACCCGAGCTTTGGAGCAGGTGGCTGGGGTGACAAGGATGGATTCCAAACCCCTGATGGATTACTTCAGCATCCTCTATGATTGGCTGAAGGTGGAGAATCAGAAACACAACAGGAACCCGGGGTGGAGGAGCTCCCAGGACCCATGTAAGGCAGCTGATAATGTCCCCACCACTGTGGGTGCTGTGCTCTTATCTTGTTTCTCACAAGACAGGTGTTGTAATACCAGAGAACTAACCACAGGTGCTGGGTTTACAATGGAAAGGAGTTCTTTTTTAAAGCTTGTGAGATTAAGTCAAACATATTTCTACAATTATGAGATGTACTTTGACACATTTGAAGACAGCTAAGTTAATTTCTCATTTCAAATACTACATAGCTATCATTTATTACTTATATTTAGTGGCATTTTTTTATTATTGTTTTCATGTTTTTAAAGTTTTACCATACTAAAATGTCATCATCATTTCAACACTGTGAGAACTGCGATAGCTCTCACATCACCCCTGGCCCCTCAGCGTGTCAAGTAGTCGTCGCTGTGATGCAATATAAGTATAATATAGCCCTGAGCCCAATTTTCTTGTGTGTTTCTCTCTCCCTCTTCCCCACACAGTTTCGGTTAACGCGTTTAAAGTGCGATTGAGCCTGAAAGCTGCGCTGGGAGACCAGGCTGTGAGTCAAACCCCATATCTCACCACCTGACAGAGTAACTGACAGGGACAGAGATGCTCAGTCTGGCACAAAAAGGCATCCATGCAGTGGCCAACTGTTAAAGCTCAGGGATAACATCATCACTATTTCAAGCTAATCTATCTTTGTGTTGGCTTATTCATGCTGTGGTCCCTGTTGCATAAATCCAACAGTGTCTGTCTCCTCTTCTCCCCTTCAGTATCCCTGGAATGGCAATGAAATGTACCTGTTTAAGACTTCTATGGCTTATGCCATGCGACAGTACTATACAATAGAGAAAGGACAACAGGTGGACTTTGTGTGAGTATTGGATTGTGGCTTAAAAGAAACAATAGGCCGCTATACTCAAAATAGGGCCAATGGATATATTATCATTACTTAAGTGGTTTATGTTATGTGAAAATAATTCAGAGCATTTTCTTTGCTGTGCTCACAAAAAGGTCAGAGAATATCTACACTTACACAGAAACCCCCAGGATCTCGTTCTATTTTGTGGTGACTGATCCAGCCAACCCTGTCAAAACTATTCCAAAGGCAGAAGTGGAGGCAGCCATTCGGTAAGGCTGGATAACAGATCAATACCACTGCCCATGTCTTGTCAGTTGTTGTGTGTAGTGGTTTCTATAACACGGAACAATCCTTTTGAAAATCTTTGAAACAACAACAAACCCCATTATTAATTAACTTTTATGTTCACAACTCACGTTTTTGTTAAACCAGCTTATCCAGAGGGCGTCTCAACAGTGTATTCCTCCTTGATGATAACACCTTAGAGTTTGAGGGTCTCATGGCAACATTAGCCCCGCCCGCAGAGCCTACAGTGGAGGTGTGGCTGATCATGTTTGGTGTGGTCCTTGGCTTTGTGGTGTTGGTGGGAGCCTACTTGATTGTCTCAGGATTCCGAAACAGGAGAAGGTGAGATTTGACAGAAAAATCTCTATCCACCTTTGAGATTTTTAATTTAGAGATTAGATAGTGTTTATCATATCCCAATACACACTGGGGTCATATCCCGATGCACATAGGCTAAAAGAACAAAAAGCCTTTATCTATTATGCTATAACAGCTGGAAAATAAAAAAATGGAGATTGCAGAAGTTGAAGAACTCCAAGGCATACTGACAAAGTAGTGCACACCTTTAAGTGTGCTATGTAAGGCATCATATTTGTTTTGTCAATGGCTTTCCATAGGAAATCACAGAAAGAGGAAGAAGAATCCAACGACCATGGAAGCCAGCTTGAAGGAGTGACAAATAAAACCTTTGAAGACGATGATCGCCAGACAGGATTTTAAACACAACTCATGAATCTACTATTTTTTAACAGCAACGCAATATCACATTTTAATGAAACTGATATAGATCTAGAATATGTTTATATGTAAAGAGATTGTATATTTTAATATTAAATGCTGTATACTATCTTAATTAAATGGAATTGTATCATAAAACAGAGTAGGCTACCATCTATCATGTCCATTGCCTCCATCAAAATTCTGTATTATACTGAACATCTTCGCTGTTAGGAATATCTTATCAGTAACTCACTGTTTCTAGTGCAGTGTTTCTCAAAGTGTGGTCCGGGGACCACTGGTGGTCCGCAAGCTGACCCAAGTGGTCCGCGAGCAGACATGGTAAAATATAATATAGATGAGTTTTTTGCAATATTGAACCAAATTGTATGTAAATCCAGACAGTTCTGCAACACTGCTTATGTAAACTAAGCCAGTTTAAATTAATCTTCTGACACAATAAGCAAGGTGCAAATACAATATGCAAGGTGGTTCAGTGAGTAGGCCTACTGTGTAATATACTGTTGAAGTAGGTCTACTGTTTTTTTTTTTTTTTAGCTAGGTGGTCCGTGAGGTTTTTTTTTATTGGTTCAGTGGTCCTTGGTCTGAAAAAGTTTGAGCAACACTGTTCTAGTGCACCTGAGATATGTAGGCGATACCATCAGAGACCTGTGAGCCAATAAGAAACAAGGATTTTATCCTCATTGCTATACTAGCATATCAGCCTCATGTATCCTTTGTTACATTACCAATCCCTCCTAAGTAAGTTATATACAACATTTTATACAGTTTATAAAAATAAATACTAACTGACCAAGTAGCTTGAGCAAAGTCAGAGCAAAGCTCTGAGCCATTTCATCCTAATGAGGAATAGGAGGAACATATTCCATGCTGCCTTTACAGTATACAAAGTTTTCTATTCAGGCTGCATGAGCTTGATAGTAATTTCATAAATATTTCATCTGTAAAGCAAAGTTAATTAAGCCTATAAATAAGCCTTCATTCTTTGTAAACGTTCCATTCATATGTTCCATGTCTGTGCTGTTGCACGAGTGAGAGGGAGAAGATCATTCTCAACAGTTCAATCGAGAATTCTGCCCACCAGCACAGCACTGTGTGATTTCTGTCCAGTAACTATTGGCAAAAGAGCTGAGGAAAGCAATTTACATCAAAGAGTCTTCATCAGATATATTTTCGCCTACAAGTTGTGCGTAGCATAGTGTCTTTTTCCATCACAGTTTCACTTGGCTTCGAGACACAGAGACATAGTGGGCTGAAAGAAATTAGAACATTTTGGAGTTTCATTATAAATACACAGTCTTCACACACATTCACAAAACTGTTATTAGATACTGTCTTTCACTTCCTGGTTTTAGTTAACAAAGATTTAGAAAATATGAAAATATATATATTTTAGGAATAGAAAATATTTACAAAATCAAAACAGAGACAATGAATTCAAAAAGAAAAAGAGGAAGGTAAACTTTTAGCAAGTTAGGCCTACACTGATGAACTGATAAATCCTCTGTGCTTGCCAAGCATATTGCCAGCTGAACCACATATGAATAATAAATAATGGGATAGTGTTGATGCAAAGCCATATATATTATTTATACTGTCTATAGCACTAATTGCAAATCTTCAAATAAGGTTTGTTGCTTGGATAGAGAGGCTATTGTGGGCATTAGGCAGTAGGCCTATGCTTTGGCTATTTTTGTGAGTGGCTGACAGAATGACAATGAATGAATCAATGAAATGTTTAACAATGCATAGCCTACTATGTATCAACAAATAATCAAACAAATATAGATAGATAGGACCTCACCATTCTTCGATACTGTGGCTTCAGTGAATCTAGTGTTGGATTGTTGGTTGCAAGTTTAGCTGCTGGTGGGCAGTGGCTTTTTGCGTTGCGCTATCTCATCTCATTGGCTACTACCTGACCACATGCACGGAAGTGTATGGCCAGGGTGCCGCCGAACTTGTCAAGTAGGTCGGTTGAACTCGTTTCTCAGTAAAGGTGACTTATTATGGCCAATTCCTGAAACAGTCGTTTCTTAATCTACTGGTCCTAGTATCGTGAAGATTTCATAGCAGTCCGTAGCGATCACTGTCATTAGCCTATCATGGCGAAACCCAAATTAATTGTGTTTGACTTGGGTAAGTAGCCTATCTATTACCTGGCCTGACACCATGTGTCTTCTTCTTGTTGCAATATTACATTAGAGCCTGTCCTTTAGTGTAGGTTTGGACCATTTGTAAACTTGATTTTAATGGTAGGCCTACTCTTGGACCATCTGTAGTCTAAACTTTAAATTGTAGGACGAAACAGTCGGTCAAGTAGTGGAGTAGGCTACATATTTTAATGAGCATGTAGCACTATTTTGTTATTGTTGAGCTGTCTTTAGCAAGCATTGTCAAGCAGACTTTCGTGGCTTGATCTTGATTATCCGGTGTGTTGTTTCCTACCTCCTCTTCTCGGTGTTTCTGTCATCCAGGCTATAGTGCTCGCAACTGCTGGGCTTTCTGCTAATGTGGGTTAAAACGTCTTGTGAAGTGTCAGATATCTTTAACACTGGGTCATGCGCTTAGAGTAGAGCTGCTACGTGAGCCAATATATTATTTGTAGCCTACCTTTGAATTGTTGATGGTAAGTAATGGCATTTTCTTTATTCACACACGCCTGTCTCCCGCTGCGGTGCTGCAGATTATACCCTCTGGCCTTTCTGGGTGGATACACACGTCGACCCACCTTTTCGCAGAAATGAAAGGTAATGGTCCTGGGCGGGCACTGCTCCTAGTAAGCTGATTTTCACGTGTTCATCATTTTAACGAATGCAGTTACCTGTCAACATTTCTCTCTCACTCTATCTCTCTAGTGGTAAAGTAGTGGATTCTAGAAGTTCTCCCATTTTCCTCTACAAGGACACTGTGAATATATTGACCTCCCTCCATGGTCAGGGCATGAAGATTGGAATTGCTTCACGGTGAGTCGGAGAAGGGGAGACACAGGCTACATTTATTATTAATATGTTTCATTGAGTAGCTTGTGTTTGCTTAACTGAGTGCCTTGCATTGACTAGAACTGGGGAAACAGAAGGAGCCAACCAACTGCTGTCCCTGTTCAGCCTCAACCAGTACATCTCCTTCAAGGAAATATACCCAGGTTCAAAAGTGACACATTTTCAGAGGTAATGCTTGGTTTACATACATGCATTACACATTATGACTGCACATAGAAAACGGGAGGCTGTTTTTGCAGGGGCATTCTGGGGTGGGGTTATGCATTTTCTGCAGAATGAAAGTGGATTGGTCAAGTCTGGCTAATCTCGCATCTCAGCAAGGACAAACACAAAATTACACACCTGGATCACATGTGGATGAAACTGTCATGTTTCGATGTAAACCCTAAGGAAGAGCTCGTCATGAAAAGACAACCATCCCAAATTTTCACTGTCTCTGGGACATCCCTGTCACCATCCTGTAGGCCAGGGGTCGGCAATTACGTTTGGACCCGGGCCAATTTTTTTTCAGACAATGGCATCGCGGGCCATAGCTTTTGTAATGGGGGGGGGTTATAGGCCTACTATTTAAATTATTAATTATTATATTATATTAAAATAAACATCATCTAACTTTTAAAATGCATTTAATTTAATTCCATTAAAAACGTTTATTTGCTTATGTGCGCTGTTTTTATGCCGCCTGCTGCATCTCCTGTCGTCTCTCATGAAACAGGCGACTTGCCTAGCAACTTGCCGTAACTAATGTGTAGGCTACAAATATTATTCTTTTGGATGACGTGTAAATGATTAGCTGAACATTGCTATATGCTAGTTATCGATGCAAAATGTCGTTGTCAAAAGCCTTGAAAAGAAAAATTGATTCAGAATGCAGGACCTACAAAGAAGAATGGAAGCAGAGGTATGTGTTGAGCCTGCCTGCATTTCTTAATGCCAAGCCTATTAATTTAACGAAACATAGGCTATTTTTGACCTTGCCCACTGGAAGAGGGAGACAGGACACTGTTGTTTTCTCGCGTGCCAATACCGTTCCGACCTGTGCGTCATGGATAACTGCAAGGATGTTCCACCTGTTTTGTCACTTTAGTAGGACTATCATCTATACCTCAATAAATGTTTTGAAATTGATGGGATTGCTGTAGGCCTTTTTTTCTTTTTAAAAACATGGGGTTAAAAAAAAAATTCATTCAACAGCAAATTAACGTCATCTCGCGGGCCAGATAGAATCAATGGCGGGCCAAAATTGGCCCGCGGGCCACTATTTGCCGACCCCTGCTGTAGGCCATTCTGACAGGTATATGCAACTGAGCAAGCCTGATTTGACTCCTGTAGAGTAATGGAAAATCACATCCTTGAGTGAGCCCCAGCCTACCAGTAATGATCACACATGTGTTGTATGTTTGATATACATGCAGAGTTCAGGAGACAGGGGATCTGATGGATGAAAGGGAATTGAAATCTAGCCCTTGGTAATGGAATGGTACCGGTGTGAAAATGCTTTGATGGAACATTTGTACATTGTATTTTTCTGCAGGTTACAGGCAGACAGCGGCGTCAAATACAATGAAATGATGTTCTTTGACGATGAGTCCAGGAACATTACAGACGTCAGTCGGCTAGGTATAGCTATTCTTCTATAGTGTATACCCATGCTTTGAGCTCCTGTGTTCTGCCACATATTTCAACCAGCAGCTACACATTTTACAAGCATATAAAAAAAATATTTACATTTTACAAATCATATAATGATCAGTTTGAAGGCACTGTGTTTGCAGTTACCAACACGTATCCAAATCTTCTCAGGTGTGCACTGTGTCCTTGTTCGTGATGGAGTGACCTCAAAACTAGTTGATGAAGCGATCCAGCAGTTCTCCAAGTCACACTCGTGATGATTGAGCCATCAGAATCTATGGAGTCAGACCACTGGATGTCAGTGTGGAACCATTGCACTAGTCTTTTGAGACCTCTTGTTTACAAAGTTGTCATCTGTATTTACACTCAGATGTGCACAAGTATAAACTTTACAGCAACAGCATCCGTGTGGCAACTGCCATAAGGCTATGAGATTGTAATAGGATGTTATAGAAATGACAGGGATGTGTAAATGCCCTCTGGGGGATTTTCTCCAATAGGTTGAATAGGAAGGGGCTTACCAATCTACTGTGCTTATTTGTCTCTTCGCCACTGTCGTCTTTCATAGGAATGATATCCCTTCAGTTGTTACACACATTTAACAAGCACTGTATTCAACCTATTTATTTAGTGTACCATTTTAAGAATATGATCGGCAGAGCATTGTGATATATGGCATTTTACTGGGGCACAATGCTCTGCCTTTCTCATGTGCAGTGTCATTTTAATCTTAGTAGCTGTTATGTTTTTAATTTGGGTTGGTATGTAAAGGTGCCCAACTCTCCTCCTGGTGATTTACCATCTAATAGGTTTTGGTGGCAGCCAAGTGTTTAAATGACCTGGGCGTCTGTGCCACGCAGATGCATCTGAACGGCTTGATTAGCTCTCTGAGAATAAGGCCTGGGCATCCCTGTCCCTGCTGTGTAGGAAATGAATGAGGACTGCCAAAACGCCCAACTGCCCAACATTCCCAAATGCACTGTTAGAGTCAAGAGAGTGTGTTTAAAATGATTGCAGTTATTATTTAACGATGGCTTTAACACAAGAAAGCTTTTGGGAAACACTGTTTTAGAGAGTCCATTTGGCAGGGTTGAGGCTGGCAAATGGGGCTGCTGTTATTTTATCTTGTCTGACATTTATTTTCAAAGTTTGTTATGCCATGGTATTAATTGCTTTAATTATCTCAGCTATGTATTCTTGTGTAACAACTAATTATAAACTTAAAGCACTTAAATTCATAAAGCAAAATTCCATCCTGCTGAGTGAGGGTTGATGTATTTGTGTAAGTGGCAAGTTGTCACATAGTGCATGGTTGTGGGGTCCTTTCATACTTTGCCATTTGGGAGTTGTGATGGCCCTGGTTTTTGATTCTGTACTTGACCTCTGTACTGTTCCTCCATGAAAGTAAATAAAAAGCAATGCAAACCCAGTAAACATTGTGCTGATTGTCACATAAGCAAGTTACTGTTAGATCTACATGCAAATCAGAATTTTTATAAAGGTCTTATTAGCTTTTAACTTGTGTGCTTGAGACCTAATGTATCTTGATATGTCATATTTGTATAGGCTTACTGTCATTACCCTTAGTTTACATTAGTCACATTTATCATTATTCTCTTTGAGAAAAATCAAAGGTTAATCCAAATAAAAAATGAATCTTACTATTTAACATCTTACAATTTTTGTGCATTGAAGCACATTCTTACCTGAGTTTCATTCCATGGTAATTTGTCCACATAAACTTTCAAAGAAAACATGGCTGTGTGAAAAGACTGATTTTAGAACTTTGATTTCTTATGTGACCAAAAAGGTTAAAAGGGATTCAGTTGTATTGCTGTGAATCAAAACAATGCTGTATGCTTTTGGTGACAACAGGAAACTTGCAATTTCCGTGAAGGCAGCCTACAAAGGAAGTGACCTGAATCACTAGTGTATTGAAATCCTCATTGTGCAATAGTATACAGTGATTCAATTGCTCTTTTACCAGTAATTAATAGGACTTCTTCAGAGAGATTTAGACTGGTCGAACATCTCCTTTAAATTCCTTGATCACAGTTGATTGTTAATACATTAAATACAAATAATCAAACAAATAAATCCTCAGAGACAAGTTTGAGACATCTCATTAATCTGTTACAGATTAAACTTTTATTTTGCCAGACAGAGGAATGGTCTTAGATTGGATTACAACGACAAATAAATGTTTATTATATCTTAAATATGACCTCACCAAATGACCCCTCTGCACTCTCAGGTTTGCAATCGTATATCTTCTACGACTGGAATTGTTTTTGGAGGAAAACTACGAGAGGGAGAAATTGGAATAGGAGCTTTTGTTCACTGATGTTCATCTGAGATAGGCTATACCTCCAAATGGGCAGGTGCTTTTTTAGGTTCCATTGCCACGGAAATGAGAGTTCCTGCTTGATGCTTGACGGTCAACCTCGTTTTTATTTTTATGATATATTCCTGAATTGATGAGATCGTTTTAATTAATTTTCTTGTAAAGAATTCAACGGAATCCGTCACAATCCTTTTAATGTGATGGCGAAACCAAAATTAGTTGTGTTTGACCTGGGTAAGTTCTGTAACCTGGCCTTGTAGTCAGGGGGCCTATGTGCTTTCTGTGGATTTGGAATGTTAATTTTTGGAGAGTGGTTGGACTGTCTTTAGAGGTCATTGAACATGGAGAAAAATTATGTCTCCATTTTTTTACCTGTTTCAACCCTATTTTTTTGAAATTGTATATTTCACTATAATTAACACCATACATTTCGCCTAAATCACTGGCTATGATGAATAAAGTTCACAAAACAGTTATTTTCAACAGTATGATTGTATGTCAGTATTATGATTGTATGTCAAACAATTAGAGATAAGATCAATAACCAATCAGTTTCACCAAATACACATACTCCATTGCTGAAAGATAGCAAAAACATAACAGAATCACTGATGAGACCTCAAACAACATTTAATTAATTTACATATACGCAACATATTATCTCACCTCCACAATTTCCTCATCAAAATCTGCAACTAGTCTACTAAACCCTATTCCTACTTACCTTCTTAAGACTGCTCTCCCCTTCCTGGATAATGTTTTGCTCTAGATTATAAATAATTCAATGCTATCAGGGCATGTACCACAGTCGTTTAAGACATCTGTTATTAAGCCCTCCCTCAAAAAACCTAGCCTTGTATCAATACTGGTCCTCCTGGACCTCAGCGCTGCCTTTGACACCATAGACCATGACATACTACTTAGGCTTGAAAATTTGATAGGCATCAAAGACTCAGCACAGCTTGGTTAAGATCATACCTTCCTAACCGTCAACAATTTGTACAGGTCCATAATAAACCATCTACCCAGATTATGGTAAAATATGGAGTGCCTCAAGGCTCAGTACTGGGGCCCCTGTTGTTTACCAGATGATACATAACTATACCTCTCCATAAAAACTGATGAATTAATCCTGTTAGCCAAACTTGACACATGTATAAGAGATATACAGCGGGGAAAATAAGTATTGAACACGTCAACATTTTTTTCAGTAAGTATAGTTCCAATGAGGCTATTTGCATGAAATTTTCACCAGACATTAGTATTAACTCAGATAATCCACCCATATAAAAAAATCCAAACATTAAAGTCCATAGGTCGAGTTATGTGCAATAACGTGGAATGACACAGGAAAAAAGTATTGAACACGCCTGCTGAAATTTCTTAAATACTTTGTGGAAAAGCCTTTATTCGTAATGACAGCTTCAAGGCATTTTCTGTATGATGAAACTAATCAGTCACAGTATTCTGGTGTGAGTTTGGCCCATTCTTTTAAACAGATAGTCCTTTAATATTGAAGATTTCAGGGGTCCCTCTTGTGAATCCTGATCTTTAGTTAACTTCCAAAACTGTTTAATTGAATTGAAGTCAGGGCCTTGATTTCCTTTCTCTGAAACCAATTGAGAGTTTCCTTTGCTGAATGGTTTGGATCATTGTCCTGCTGGAAGGTCTAGCCATGTCTCATCCTCATCATCCTGGTGGATGTAAAGATTCTCCCAGAACAAAATGACTCCATTCATCATTCCTTCAACTGTATGAAGTCTGCTAATACCATGAGATGAAAAACAGCCCACACCATGATGCCACCACCTCCAAACCTCACTGTTGGTAGGGTATTTTTAGGGTGATGCACAGTGCCATTTCTCCTCCAAATATGGTGTGTAGTATGACATCCGAAAAGTTACATTTTTAACCAGAATACATTCTCTCAGTATTTCATAGGATTGTTCAAATCTTGTGTAGCAAACTTTCAAGGAGCTTCGACATGTTTTTCTTCAGCAATAGAATCATGCTGGATGAGCGTGCAAGAGGCCATGGCGGTGGAGTGCATTACCTATGATTTTCTCTGTAACAATTGTACCTGCTGCCTCCAAATGTTTCTGGAGCTTTCTCAGAGTGGTCCTTGGCTCTTGGGCTACTCTTCTGACTATCCTTCTGACTTCCTGGTCAGAAATCATGCGAGGAGATCCTGTGCATGGCCAGTTGATAATGTAGTGATGTTCCTTCCACTTGCAAATAATAGCTCCAATACTGCTTGCTGGATGATTCTGAAGTTTTGAAGTGCATCTGTAACCAGTTCCATTAATATGTTTGGCAACAATAAGGTTGCAAAGATCTTGGGAGAGCTCTTTGCTTTTACCCATCATGAAATGTTTCTTGTGTGACACCTTGCTAACAAAAAACCTTTTTATAGCCCACCAGTATGTACTAACCCAGCTTATATAAATTTGCACAGATAGGAGGGATAATTTCTCTAACTACTTATAGATTCCAGTTTGTTCCTTGCCATTCCTTGCGTTTGTGTACTGCTTTTTCTTAGCGTGTTCAATACTTTTTCCCTGTGCCATTCCACTTTTTTACTCATAACACTACTTTTAGACATTAATGTTTGGATTTTTATATATGTGTGGATTACCTAAGTTAATACTAATGTCCGGTGAAAATTTCATGCGAATAGCCTCACTGGAAGTATACTTATTGAAAATTTTTTTGACGTGTTCAATACTTATTTTCCCCGCTGTATAGACATGGATGACGAATAATTTCCTGCTTTTGAACTCAGATAAAACAGAAGTCACGGTTTTAGGTTCTAAAAAGATGAGGGATATCCTATCCACATCACAGGCTACATAGTGATCTTCCACTGACCTCATCCACAATTGTTAAAAACCTAGGAGTTATAATTGACCAGGACCTAGCACTAAATAATCACATAAAACAGATCACCAAAACTTAATTTTACCATTTAAGGAAAATTTCATAGGGAAGTCCTTATCCTTACCAGATGCCGAGAAATGAATCCATGCTTTTGTCACCTCAAGGATAGACTATTGCAATGCTATTACGCTGGCTGTAATAATACCTGTCTAAAGACCTTACAGCTTATACAAAATGGAGCTGCTTACACACAAAAAATATGGACATATTTCCCCCATCCTAGCATCCTTACACTGGCTACCTGTTAAAAGTCATTGACTTCAAAATATTACTTATATCTTTTGGTTGGTTGCCTGCATCGAAAGAGGACACCTCATGAAGATGCTCTTTTGTCTGCTTCTGACAGAAGAAGCACTTATCTATGCTGGCAGCAGCTGCTGCTGAACAAGTGTACATAGTCCCTCTAGATGGACTTGATGCAGTTGCAGGTGTTGCTGCAGATTCAGAAGATGGTCTGCCACGTCTTTTCTGAAGACACTGAGTCTTGCCTGCTTCACATGACTTCTAGTAGCGAATCTTAGCATGCTGCAGATGCTTACTGTTACAGGTGGATTTGTAGCAGTTCCTGTGCCAAACTGCTTTGTTCTGTTGTAAAATAACTGCACTGTAACAATGTAATCTTTGGCTGATCTGTGATCACCATCTCCATACTCTCGCATGAACAAAAACAAGAAATTTGGCATATGTCTCTAGTGATGGGTCATTCACCAGTCCACACAAATCTGCCACGGGATACATAGCCCAAAATCTGTTTCTTTTAGAATATGTGTGCCATCACCTGACTAACAGAAAGACACACCTCAGAATATAACCTAACTAGACTGTGCCACCATGAACTATGAAAATGTGCTTGCTCAAATGTAGAAGGCTAGAAGGTCACTAATATCACCTACCATGAAGAACAGAGCACTATGTGCTTCAGGTTATTTGATATTCTAAATTCTATAATTGCCAGCTATCAACAGCCAACTGTCACTGGTAGTGTATCTCTTTCTCTCTCTTACACACACACACACACACACACACACACACCTGTCTGTTTGTCTATCTTACCCTTTCTTTTCTTCACGCTTACATAGGCTACAGAAGGCCTTACAGACTTCAGCTGGTACTAGCTATGTAAAAGTCTATTAAACTTGATTTAACAGAGATCTCTGCACTTTGTACTCTGAATGGGTGTAGACAAGAACTGGCAGAGCAGGCTAGGCCTACACTCAAGCACACTAATAGGCATGAATTGATAGTATTGATATTGAATTTTTTTTTTTTTTAAGCAGACAATTTCGAGAATTTTAGGCACAATTTCTTGTTAAAGAGATCAATCATCAGCCTAAAAATGTTTTATAATGTTGTATTGTTTATGTGGTCCACTTTTGCACACTACCTTGTAGAATATATTTGCTTTTTGGCACCAAACCCTATGCTATAATACCGGCAATGTGAGGTTTATGGACAAAACACCAAATTTGACCTTTGATTTGGGTCCTTCAAAACCTTCAAAAAAATGGAGACATTTTTTTTTTTAAGAACCCCTAGAACAAAGATACAATGGTCTCCAAATATTAACATGCGAATCCCACAAGCCCCCAAATTAGACACATAGGCCCCCCTACTATTGGTGTTTGCAAGTAGCAAGTGTGTACCAGACCGTTATGCAGAGCTCAAATGTTTCAATGGACTGATGCCTGTAGTAGTCTATTGCCAACCTGGGCTGTGTGATTGGTAGATCAGAGCAGAAATACATACGGATGCTGTTTATTTCGCTAATGATAGCCTGTGTCTTGTAAAACATAGCAGACATCATACAGACATGTTAACAAGGTTAACATGATTTATTTGATAAGCATTGCATTGTCAGGTTTCCATGGCCTAACTTTGATTCCTGTATTATGCATCAGGTTTCTGCCAGGGTACTCTGCTACTTTCTGCCTGTAGTTTGTTTTATAAAGTGGTAGATTTTTGAGCTGCACATGCGCCCATAAATTTATATTTTTAAATTGTTAATGACAAGTAAATAATGCATTTCTTTGCACACATATGCCTCCCAATGTGATGCTGCAGATAACACCCTTTGGCCTTTCTGGGTGGATTCACAAAAATGAAAGGTATGGTTCTTAAATGGTAGAATATTTATTTTTTTAGTTTTAAGTTTTAACAGACGTGGAAGCCACATCTATCTCTCTCCCTCTCTCTCCCTCTATCTCTCCCTCTCTCTCTTTCTCCAAGTGGCAAAGTAGAGGATTCCACAAGTTCACCCCTGCCCCCCTTTAAGGACACTGTGAATATATTGACCTCTCTCCATGGTCAGGGCGTGAAGATCGGAATTGCTTCACGGTGAGTGGGAGGAGTGGAGAGAAAACTGCTCCCTTCTGTGCACATTTATTATGAATAAGCTTCAGAGTATCTTGTGTTTACTTAACTGAGTGCCTTGCATTGACTAGAACTGAAGAAATAGATGGAGCCAACCAACTGCTCTCTCTGTTCAATCTCAACCAGTAGGCCTATATCTCCTTCACGGCTCCAAAAATAATTCTGTGGAAATGAATGGATTCCAGTTGCTGCTACTGGAAGAAACTGGAATCCATGCATTTCCACTGAATTATTTTTGGAATCTGATCCCTTATCATACCTGTTCATTCTTACTCGTCGCTTGACTTATCTTGACTAAATTCAAGATGGCTGCAAACGCTAAACTTCGTGAAGATACTGTCTGTATAAATCGTCTTGTAAGTAAACTACCAGCTCTTTTTCAAAGTTCTCAATGTCTCGTTTTAAATATCAGGGCCCTCGGAAGTCTACCAATGAAGTGTGGAGATACATTGAGCCTCGTAAATGGTGTAAAACAGTGATTTATTTGCATGGCTAGCCCGATGCCGAAGCACCACCATTGAAAAAGCTGTTGGTAGCAGCTAGCATCGGCTAACTAGCGCCAGATTTTGTAGTGCAGGGGACAAGCCGAGGTGGGCTATGAGACATGAGGCTATGAGACATGTTTACAAACAGTTCAGTAAAATCGTGTAGTGAATACAGCTGCAATGTGCTTCTGGATTAAATAAAGGAGTTTAAAATGTGCAGTATAAGACATTTGCATATCATATGTCTCTTATATTTTTAATTTAGCTTAATTTACCCAACTCTATTGGTGATCTACTATCTGCAGTCAGGTGTTTAACTGACCTGGATGTTGTGCCATGCAGATGCATCTGAACGGCTTGATTATGGAGTCAAAATAGGGTCTTTAATATTGAGAGCTTGTGAAAAGATGTTCACATGTGTAATAAAGTTTTGCAGCTGTGCAAAAGGAGTTCTGCATGTGAAAAGAAATTTCGTACCTGTAGAAATATTTTGTACATGTGTGAAAAAATTATGTACCTGTAGAAATATTACGTACTTGTGTGAAAGAAATGTGTATCTGTAGAAATGTTTTGTACATATGTGGGGGGGAAATGCGGATCTGTAAAAATATTTTGTACACGTGTGGAAAAAATATGTACCTGCACAAATACTTTGTACGTGTGTGAATCTCCTACGCGATGCTTTCCTGCGCAACACTGAAAGTACGAGTGTGAAACTGAGATACAAGCTTACGGACTTTTGACCCTAATTTTACTGCCTTTCTGAAGAGCCAATCAACACATTGCTTACTGCCAACCAATCAGCGTTCCCCACCGACCACCCAGATTTTGCCGCTAACCCACAGATCTAGATTAGTTATTAAAACTGGTGGTAACAGCAAGGGCAGATAGGTCGTAACATTACTGTAAATGAACACCCATAAGTATTTAAAATATTGCAAAGCGATTTGGTTACTTTATTTGTCATGCTTTTATCAGTTGTAACATAGTCAAAACGTTAAGAATATCATACCAGAACATGAAATAATAACTGTATGATAGCTGCCATAGCTATCCTAGCTGACGTTTATCGTAGCTCATAGTGCTAGGGCTAATGTAACTCATCAGTTTTTTACGTTGCCCAGCGAATAAGTAGGCTTAATTCTTACATGTCTTAAGTTAAAGAATTGAAAGAAATAGGAAATAAAGAAAACGCTTGAACGGGTTTATCCATTTACATTCAGATCTTGCCATAGACTTTGCCTAAGCTTGCTTGCTTGGTAGTCTACCGTCCTGTTCAGTCTATGGTTGCTATAGCAACCGCTGCTGTGCTTCATAAACTGAGGAGATAACCGTGTGGTTAAAATACTCCCCAAACACAAAGAAAACAAAACTATGTAAGAAAATGGGATGTTGTATTCCAAACAACAAACCAACAGTCCTGGAAGGGCATTACTATAATCTCACTCACTATAATCTCCTAGCTGTGGATGTCCCATTACAACCCATTCATTTGATTCGTCTTTTTGCCGTCCACTAGGCTATTATTATAGGCTTGCAAAGGGTGATAAAATAAACGTGTTCTCATATCAAATAATAATAGCAGATAAACATAAATGTGTGTACAGTATTACTGTTTTTAATCATGAATGACACCACTGAATCACCCTTTCGGAAATGGAATGAATAATTCAACTATTTCGTCAACATTACTGCTAGCTAGAAGCTAACCTATAACGTTACAGTCTAAAAAGCGGATGGGATAGCTAACGTTAACATTACGGCTCCGCTTCAACCCTTTTTGCGATCACAGTATAAATTGAGCTACCACGTCACTCTTAATTAAGTTATAATTTTGCAACCCCAATCAAAGAGTATACCAGAGAAGTTCTAATAAGACATTATAGATGGGCTCTGAGTATACTAATAATGTCTTATTAGACATTCTCTGGTATACTCTTCAATATGAAGCCAATCTGTTTAGCACCAAAATCTAGGTGGTCGGTGGGAAACACTGATTGGTTGGCAGTAAGCAATGTGTTGATTGGCTCTTCAGAAAGGCAGTAAAATTAGGGTCAAAAGTCCATAAGCTTGTATCTCAGTTTCACACTCGTACTTTCAGTGTTGCGCAGGAAAGCATCGCGTAGGAGATTCACACAAGTACAAAGTATTTGTGCAGGTACATATTTTTTCCACACGTGTACAAAATATTTTTACAGATCCGCATTTTCCCCCCACATATGTACAAAACATTTCTACAGATACACATTTCTTTCACACAAGTACGTAATATTTCTACAGGTACATAATTTTTTCACACATGTACAAAATATTTCTACAGGTACGAAATTTCTTTTCACATGCAGAACTCCTTTTGCACAGCTGCAAAACTTTATTACACATGTGAACATCTTTTCACAAGCTCTCAATATTAAAGACCCTATTTTGACTCCATACTTGATTAGCTCTCTGAGATTAAGGCCTGGGCATCCCTGTCCCTGCTGTGTAGGAAATGAATGAGGACTGCCAAAACGCCAACTGCCCAACATTCCCAAATGCACTATTAAGAGAGTGTGTTTAAAATGATGTCATTCATGATTCATTGATAATTTAACTACAGTAGCAATGCTTTTGGGAAACATCGGCTTGAATTGGCTTAATTATCTCAGTAACATATTTTGATGTAGCAGCCAATTGTTAACACAAAGCACTTTAATTAATGAAACAAATTGTATCCTAATGAGGCGTTTGATGTTTGTGTGGCATGTTGTTGCCCAGCACATGTCACTGCCCAGTGGGCTGTGTGGTTCTGGGCTTTGGGCACTTCACACTGTGCCCTTTGGGAGTTGGGAAGCTTTTGATCCTGCACTTGGCCTCTCTGGGTGCCTGAGTCTCCATGTACCGGTGTGTATCAAAATGACTAATCACCACAGCAATAGAGACCCAAGTCTAGAGTAGCTTTTTAGTCAAGTATGTGTATAGCCTATGTGGCGTGGCATTTCTTTTTCTGCCTTAGTGTAATTAGACTACAATACGTGAATAAACATAACAGGGAATGTCATCATTTTGTATTTAGTGTACATCAACATTTGTATACTGCTGGTTTAGCAGTTATTAGGTTGCACAAAATATACAACCTTTTCCCAGGTGCTCCAGATAGCCAAAAGGTTTAACCTTTTAAAACAAACTTTTTATTATTTTTTAAACAGCTCTTCCTGAATGTGTGATAGACTCAACCTTAAGGTGCATTAACCCATAACACCGTTTTCTCCTGCTTCCTAACAAATATAGAAATGTGCTGGCATATTGCACTACTCTTCCCATAGAGGGAATGTGATATTTTTTTTCTGATATAACTCAGACATTAGGCAGTGATGATTATTTATTGGCACATTCACATTTCCCCTTACGGAGAGGAATATGCGGTCACATCTGCATCCAAAACCCACACCTCAGTGGAATTTTCAATTTATCACTGGAGTTTAAGACAATCCGCCCAGAGTGAAATAGGCCATTTTTACCATAATTTCCTTTGCCAAACTAGGGCCCATAGTTTTCCAGTACACTGTTCATACTTTGACCATTTTCTTCATTAGTCACATTTAAATTAAGCCATTATCCCATGATTACATATATTTAAAATATTTCTAATGATTGTTTTTTGTAGAAAGTGCTAATTCAAAGTAATATGTTATTATTTAATGGCCCAGCCTTATTAGCTTTAAAGCAAATTATAATGTGAATTTCCTCTTATCCAATGCTAGTATGATTTGTCCACATAAAATAAAAGGTCTCTTATGATGGTGCAGGAAGACGTAAGTGAGAACTTAAGTGAGCTACATGTTTAAATTGGTCCCCACCCACAGCAGTGTTATTACTGTGAATTGAAGCATTTCTGTATGTTTTTGGCAAAATCAGGCAGCCATCAGTGAAGACAGCCCACATAGGCAGTGACCTGTAACACCAACAGTATATTGAAATCCCTATTAAATAGGAGCTTACAGTTATTGAACTGCTATCTGTTTTCAGTTAATTAAAATGGGATTCCAGTAAAGAGATTCAGATTGTGGCTGACTGTATCCTTACATCTACATTCCTTGATCACACTTGATTGTTAATACACTGTGAAAGGCTATTTCCTGACGCGTAACGACAAATAAATCCACTTTTGCAGTCCTTGATCACAGTTGAATGTTGAACACATTATGAAAGGCTATCTTCCTGATACTCTCTGACAAAAAAATCCACAGAGACAATTCTGAGACATCTCAATAATTTGTTACAGAAGATGAGAAATTTTATTTTTCCCTTGAAGGTACTGACAGAGGAATGGTCTTAGATTGGATTACAACATCGGGAATAATGGCATCAGATCCAGCAATGACGGATAAAAAAAGATGCAATGGTCACAGCTTATTGATTGTAAATAGATAGTTTTGCCCACTGGATGGATAAGCTTAACTGTAGCCGAAGAAGTCATGTCTCTCAGCACACCCTCTAGACTACTAATGCTTTACAGTTCAACAGCAAACTGGAGTTTTGTTTGACAATGGTCTTCATTCAGTTTCCCCTGGCCCACAAAGAAAAAGATCAAATCCATTCTGCAACATGGCATAAGCCTGTATATTTGTTTTAGTTGGTTCAAATTCTACACATAATCTGGCAATCTAAAGACAGCAACGGATACACTTCTTCCACACCATTTCCCCTCTCTCCTGCACAATTATCACAATGTCATCATTGCATTTAAAAGATTAGTATTTACATATACACAGTACACAGTCCATATCAGAGTTTACAATAGGAAAACACAGGTGCTCTTACTACAAAATGGTCATCTTCTTGGAGGGGGTCACATTTGCATAGTGTGTCATCAATTTGACTACTGTATGAACAATTATAAGTGCCATATCTACATGCCAACTCTCGGGTGGGTCTCTTACTGAAAGCACCAGTCTGATGCTCTGTACTGAGCGATTATTAGCACAGCACAAGAAAGAGGACTGTTACCAGCGCACATTCTCCTTGCCAATATTTTGGTCACCCATGCACGAAATAGCGAGCGCGACTGCATCTGATGTTTGATTTCGAATTCGATTGTCACCGATTTAGAGCGTCATTGAGTCATCTCAGCCAGTGCGCACTCTCTCGACTTGCTCGGGGAGAGAGAATACTCTTATTAATACATCAATATTAATATGGCAGATATCCTGCATTTTTAATGAGGCCTATTTTCCAATGCAACTTGCTGGGCTCTGAAATCAATATTTCAGAAATGAGATGTCTCATAACTTTGGCTTTGAGTGCTAAAGTAAATTATTCACATTGCTGTTACAGGAGAGGTCTAGAAGTGACTGAACCTGTAACTTGTATGGTGTGTGTACCCTAACTTCTAGTGTGTGGGGGGGTGTTGCACTTGCATACCTTTCTGTGCTTGTTAAAGTCTAAAATATTCCCTTGGTCTTGAGTTGTGCACGCAAGTTTTCAAAACTCTTATTGCCTTTGGAAGAACTCCACCTCAGTGCACTGTTACCTTAAATCTTTTCCCCCCTTTCTTTTTTCTCTCTCCCACCCTCTCTCCCTCTTTTCCTCCCTCTCCCTCCCTCCCTCCCTCCATCTCACACACTCGCTCGCTTGCTTCACACTCTCTTTCATTTTATCCGCTTTTCTTCCTTGCCTTTAAAGTTCTATCCCCTCACCTTGATCGTCTTCCATTTGCACCCCTGTGACTGTCTGCTCCACCTTTGGTTTGTCATTAAGTCCCTTTCCCTCCGGATCTTCCGTTTCGTCTTTCTCAGATGCCTCCTCTTTCACCTCTCCGTTTTCCCTCCCTTTTTTCGCCTCCTCCTTTTCTTGTTCCCTCTCTTTGTAAATGGACACCAGCCTGTCGAACTTTGGCCCCCACTCCTCTATGCTGCCGGCGGACTCCAGCTCCCTGTCTCCCTCGCTCTCTAAAGAGCTCAGGGAGCCTGCTTGCGAGCCACTTCCCTCCAGGCCGTACGTCTGCACCGAATCGTAGGGTGGCTGTAAGGGGTCAAAGGTTACCTGAGCCAAGCGATGCTGAAGGAAATCTCCCATCCTATTGGTCAAATCCGAGCTAGTGTTGGCGCCACCCCTGGCGGCAGCCATGCCCCTTCCCAAGCCCCACCCTCCTCCGTACCCTAACATGCCTCCAGGGAACGGCACCATTACCTGCGGGGCATAGTCCCTCCCCCCTACAGCAAACACGCTCAGCATGCCCACTTTCTCTGAGTATGCAGGAGTGCTCGTGGCGGGGATTCCTGCCCCTCTGTACAGGGTTCCCTCCATTGTTCGATGTGGCTTCTCGAGCTGGACAGAGTTCTGGGTGACGTTGGTGTGGATGATATTGTCCGTGTATTTGTCGGAGCCCGTGGCCTTTGAGGACGACTCGTCGGTGGCCGTTGGCGGCACCGGTGGCAGCAGAGTGCTGGACGTGGTCGTGTCTATGCACTGGGGAGAGGCCTCCGGCTGGCTCAGGGAGGAAGTGCTGTTGTTCTCTATGCAAGAACCGTTCTGGCTGGAGCTCGTAAGAATAAGAGTTTGATCCGAGAGCTGAAAGCAAGCAAAGGAAAGTTGTTAATCACCAAGGGTATGCCGAAGAAAGATATTCAGAATGTAGACGCAAGGATTTAAGTGAAAGACGGCAGAAATGAACATTATAAGATGAACTGTCTTATTAGAGAAGTACTGCATAAGTTTGAATTAGGGCTGTCAATCGATTAAAAAAATTTATCTAATTAATTACATACTCTGTGATTAATTAATCTAAATTAATCGCATATATAATTTTTGCTGTGAAGGTATTTTAAATATTTAAATTCAAATGAATCATTGAATAATCAGCATCAGTGACATTGAAGTTCAAAAACTCTTTTATTATTATTTTCACTGTTCAAATAATTGCCATAATAATCTATGATATGACCTAATATGCTGAGGAAATAAATTCAAATGTGCTTCGGGAAGAAGTTTTTTTTCACATACAAGGCATTTCAGGCCACAGATATAACCTAGGGGACACAATGAAAATTAGTTAACACTCCCCTCAATGTCAACACTTATTTCTTTGCATTGATGTGCGACTATAGAGTTGATAAACTCCGGTGATATGCAAATTCCTTGCTGCAGACATTGCAGAGGACTTTATTATCAACACTTTATTTTTTATCAACACCATCAGGCCATTTTTTAAAAGTAAATGTTCCAATCAATGATCCAGGCAGCACGTTTTCTTCTCTCTCCTTCATTTCACAGTCTAAGTCTAAGGGTCAAAGGTCATACAGAATCGATTAATCTGCACAAATTTTTTTAATCAGTTATTTTTTCTCAAATTAATTAATCAAAATGAATCAATTATTTTGACAGTCCTAGTTTGAATACAGTAACGTATACCTTCACATGCAGTTTGCGTAAATCAGCTTCCCACCCACCTGATCCTGGTGAATTATCTGGCTATCAGAGGTGGCTTCACTTCCTCCTTCACTCTCTTTGAGATTGCTGTCGGTGGACCCCTCCGCCGCCTTGTGTTCTGACCCATCCCTGCTACTAGGACCCGCTGGTCTGACACAGATGGAACCAGGATCCATCAGGCCGTAGTTCCCCTGGGTCTGGATGACCAGTGTTTGATCAGTCCGGTTGCTAGCGAGACCGTAAGGCAACTTAGCCAAGTCGAGGCCTGTGTTGAACGGCCCCATGTTGTTCTTCATGACGGGCAAGGTGTGGATGCTGTAGCAGAAGCGGCCGTACATCGGGGCCGACCCCGGACGCCGAGGGTCCATGCCTGTGTTCTGGCTCCAACTGTAGGTTCTGTCCAGGTTGTGCTGGGAGTACCTGTGGGCCAGAGGCAGCACACAGCTCAGAATCGGACTCTCATCCATTATTCTGGATTAAACATTTGCTTGGCACACACACGCACCAATATCTCCAACAGGAGACATGGTTTCTGTCATTGCACTCAGATGTTCTTCTTGTTCCCTGACAGTATTGGTTTTAGGGTGTACGACAAAAGCTGAGAAGCGCGCTTGTCGTCTATTGTGTCCCTCTGGTAAACACTTCAGTTTGGATCAATTGAACACAGATGAGTGCAGTCAGCCTTAATAGGGAAGCTCAGTTCATTTCCATTTTAATGAATGTGTTCTGCTCCATAATAGAGGAGGTAATTGTGTTTGGAAGCAGGGATTCGAGAGAATAAATAACAGTAGAATGAAAGTAATGCAAAAGTGAAAACAGGGGAAATATATGACGTGAGAACGAGAGAGAGGGGGGGGGTTGTTGTAATTTATTTGTTTGCAGCACAGGTACATGGCCAGGGGTTAAAGTAACATGTGATGACAGGAAGGGGTGAGCTGACTTAGTTTCCCAGAGGAATGTTTTTCATTTCATCATTGCTCTCTTTCTCTCTCTCTACCTCTCCGTGTCCCTCTCTTTTTTCCTCATTCTATGTTTTCCCTCCTTTTCCTGTAACTCACATTCTGTTTTTCTTTCTCTCCATTTTTCATCCCCCCTCTCCCTCTTATTTCTCTCCCCTCTCTCTCTCTCACTCTCTCTTTCCTCTCTCTCCTCATGCCTTTCTTTTCCCCCCTCTCTCTCTCTTTCCTCCAATCCCTCTGGAATAAAAAAAGCCCATAATAATAAAAAAAAAAACCCTCAGCAGTTTTTTTTCCACTTACATGTTCCTGCTATCCAGGAGCCGGTGGCCCTTGAGCGCGCTGTGGGGAGCGCTCTTCAGCGCCAGGATGTCGAAGGCGGCCGTGTCGGCCTCCCCTCCCCCCTCGTCGTCGTAGGTGATGATGTTCTCGTGAATCTCGTCCTCCTCGGTGGTCGAGAGGACGTCCCTCTTCTGCCGACGCAGGGACAAGGCAAGAGCTGCCACCACTGGGGGATGGGGGGGGGGAGGGGGGTGGATGCACACAAGCACAGGGGGGGACATGGTAATGTGATACACAACTGTAAATCATACCTATATAAAAACATGAATTGTAATGCACCTTTCGATTATGCATGTGCCCTGTGGAGTCGTAAAAAAATGATTGAGCTTCTGTGCTCATATTGTGTTCATATTTTTCTGGTGACCGTGACATATGAGAACACAATACAAAAGGAGGGGTGTGTGTGTGGTGTGTGGGGAGTGGGGGGGGGGGGGGGTGGGTTGCAGGGCGACATGGGAACAGAGAGCTGACTTCACAAACAGACGCTCCGAAACAGAAATGTGAAGTGGCACTCACTCTGCAGCCAAGAAATCACTCAGAGGACTCTCGACAACCAGACATGAGGGCAAAGGCAGGGGGCAAAGAGAGCCATGACACAAACACAGCTACAAAAACAAACCCATTGAAAGGGTTGCCAAACTGACAGACTGAAAACCTGCCGGTGAACCTGTTGGTGAAAAACCAAAACAAAATGACACAAACAAACAAACAAACAAGTGCAAATCCGCACAAACTCACCAAGGAGCGTGGTGGCACAACCCAGGATGGCCAACATGGCGGCCGAGCTGAAACCCAGCAGCGGGGAAGTGGACGGGACGGGCAGGCACACGGTCTGTCGCTCCCACTCGGCGGCGGCGGCCGGCACTGGAGGCCTGGGCTTCTCGCCACTCCTGGCGTGCCGCTTCCTCTCCTCCACCCACATGCCACCACTCAGGCACGGGCACACCACCACCGTCACCGTGGACGTGCTGCTCAAGTCGGACATCCCGTCCTGCGTGACCACGGGGACCATCAGGGTGTGCAAGGAGGAGGAGGAGGAGGAGGAGGATGAGGAGGAGGAGCTGGAGCGGGGCTTTAGGGCGGTCAGGAGCACCAGATTGGCTACAGGACCTGAGGGAGGGGGGGGAAGGGGGGGAAGAGGGGGGTGGGGATACAGGTTGGGACAGGTGAGCGAAAAGGGAAAAACGTCAGAGACAAGTCATATCACAGCAACAGAAGCACTAGCTGAGTGGTTGATGCGGCGTGCGTGTGTGTGTGTGTGTGTGTGGGGGGGGGGGGTACAGTACAAACAGGGGCCCGAGGTTTGGAGACATGAATAATTGAAGGGAAAAACGAAAGAGAAGCGAGTGCGTCTATGGATGAAGAAGAGATCTCACAAATAATTTACCGCGCCTTCAGAGTGGGGACGGAAGGAACAGGTGGAGGTGAGGAGAGAGATGGCAGAGACACAAAGAGAGACGGGGAGAGGTGGCGGAGTGGGGGGGGGGCAGGTATGGGGGAGAGGGAGAAAGAGAAAAAGAGCCCACCTCCCCTCTCTCTGATGCTGAAGTTGAGAGCCGTGCTGGATCCAGAGGGAATGTTGAAGTGCACTGGTGAGTCACTACCGCCTTGGTCTTTATCTACGGCGTGCAGCACCTGCACTACCTGAGACACGCAACACACACGATCACACACACACACACACACACACACATGTACACCAACACACGTACACGCACTCTCTCTCTCACACACACACACACACGCATGCAAACCAACAAACATATACGCACACACATACATATACACATATATGAATGCACACACATACCACAGATACATATACATATACACACACACATACAGTACATATACACATATATGAATGCACACATAACACAGATACATACACATAATATGTGCATATTATGCACACACACTCACACACACAAAACATAAAACACAAACACACACAAAGACATATAGGAGGGAGGACAGCAGCAGAATCAGTCAGAGTAAAACATCACGGCGGTGACATGCATTCACCAGCGCAGCGCCTGTTCCTTCCCATCAGCTGAGATAACAAACGGTGCCAGAGAGGGAGAGAGACGGAGGGAGAGAGAGAGAGAGGGAGGGAGGACAGTCTGACAGGCTGTGAACAAGCAGCGTGTCAGGCCCAGACGTGCGGTCGCAAACGGCACTGAACCGCTAAAGAAGCCGCTGATCTGAAATCATTAAGACGGCACCCCGGTGGGCTGCAAGTGTCAGCTTCACTTGTCCATCTTTCTGGAGAAGAGTGGGAGGTTTAGACAGAAAGAGACAGAGAGAGATAAAAAGAGAGAGAGAGAGAGAGAGAGAGAGAGAAATGGAGGGGAGGGAGAGACTTACCTGTCCAGGGCTGCTGGAGTCACACACTGCTGCAGAGTACTGCCTGTCCAACTCGGGGGCGTTGTCATTCAGGTCCAGTGTCTCGATGGCGACACCGACTCTGGTCACCTGGCTGGGGTTGTCTGAAACGGAGTGTTGCCGTTACACTGGCAGACCCTGTGACAGACTCTTACAACTAACACACATCTTTGTGTGGCGGATGTCACAACAACACTGTCATATAAGCTGGATGCTGATCATTGATGTACACTCAACATGATCTCGATGGCAAATTGTTAATGCACTGTAGTTCCTACGTCTGAAATATAGACCCAACCAGTTTTGCATATTTAATGAGGAAAACATAAAATCAATAGAAGGCAGAATCCGTTACACACCACACTGCCCAATTCAATCTGTTTTCCACCGAGGTCCCACTGGATGCTGGGCAAAACAGTCTGCAATATGTATGAGATGAACATCTGTCATCATAAACGGACGACTATTAATAGCAATATAACTTTATGCGATAAACTGCAGGGTAAGGTGAATAATCCTATGTCCACTTATACCAAAACTAATGTTTACCGTCCTGTAACAATCTCATCAGATGAAAGCTCAGACTACTTGATGGTAGCAGTTCTCAGGTCTTCTTTTCATCCCCAACGTTACTAGTCCTGACTGAGCACATGGCACATATCAGCCTAAATGGGGACTGATGCTATTTTGGGAATTCACTCAATACTTTAAAGGAGGTGGGTGGAGGCCTTGCAAATGAGTACAACAACACGGACACAGCGAATTCAATGCTAAACTGTTTAGTTGAGCACTGCCTGTGAGACCGCAACTCAAAGTATCTTTGCTGGGTCGTGGGAATTTCCAATGTATAAAATATGGAGAAAAGAAAGTATCACCCGAGTGTCTTTTTTGCACAGTGGCACAACTTTGTTGAATACATGAATACAGAGAGGTCACTTAATCATGCTTGCCAAGTTCCGCGGCTTAACCGTTTTTCAAAATTTCCCCCCATTCAGGATGGAGCACCGAACGACCGTACAATAAACAAGGATAACAAAATCAAAACAAAAAAACCAAAAGGCATCAGGGACCCTGCTCATGAAAGAACAAAAAGCAAATCCCTGACTAAGGAAACATAGTTCTCTTTTGTCATTTGCACTTTAATTGGCTAAAGGGGAAATGTGGTGGGGAAAATAAAACCCACACACAAAACTGTCAACAACAAAAAAAGGTTAATTTGGGGAAATGTTATTAGCATTATGGAAATGCCCCTACAGCCTGTGTGAGGTATACTAGCTAGCTACCTCTCTGTGTTGCTATGACGGTGATGTTGTGCCAGTGTTCTCTCTCCCTATCCAGCTCCATCGTCGTGGTGATGAGGCCATGGTCCGGGGCGATGCGGAATAGGGCCTCAGGGTCAGACTCGGGGTCAATGGAATACCTAAGAGGTGGGAACGAAATTGGAAAATCAAGGAGAAAGGTCACTAGAGTTCAAATGCATTTCGCAGCACCGTGTTGCACATCATATTGTTTGTGTGCCGGATATCTATGTGCAAGCGCGTGGATTTCTTTGTGCTTGTATGCTTCTGTGTGTGAGAGAGTTTACAAGGTGTTTGTGAGGTGTACTTGAAAATGTCTTGCACAGTGTAAGCATGGGTATATGGGTGTGTGTCACACTACTGTGTATAACAGTGTACAGTACGTGTGTTCAATAATTACTGCGACTATAACATGTTGTGTATGCATATTTGTACTCTAAATGATGTATAATGCATGTGCATATGTCAGGTCACATATTCATCTATATGCAGTATACGTCAGTGTAAGTACTGTGGTGTTTGTGCCTGATGGCGTGTGTGGGGGCACACATGTGTGTGTGTGTGTGTGTGTGTGTGTGTGTGTGTGTGTGCGTGTATGTGTATGCATATTTGTATGTGTGTGTGTGTGAATGTGTGTGTGTGTGTGTGCATGTATGTGTATGCATATTGGTATGTGTGTGTGTGTGTGTGTGTGTGTGTGTGTGTGTGTGTGTGTGTGTGTGTGTGTGTGAATGTGTGTCTGTGTATGTGCGTGTATGTGTGCGTGTAATATGTGTATGTGTATTTGTGTGTGCGTGTATGTGTGCGTGTAATATGTGTATGTGTATTTGTGTGTGTGTGTGTGTGTGTGTGTGTGTGTGTGTGTGTGTATTGGGTCAGGAACGTGCCTGATGTTGCTGCTCTGGCCCGTGTCTGGGTCCACAGCGGCCACGCGGCCCACGGCGCAAGCCGGGGGGCAGTTCTCCGTCACGTCCAGCCGGTAGCGCGAACGCGAGAAGCGTGGCGGCTCATCTGCATTCAGCACGGTCACCTGGACGATGGCGCGGTCCTTGAAGGGGCCCTTCCGCAGGAAGCGAGCGTCGACCGTGGGGTTCTGGACCTCTACCGTGAGAGAGTACGAGCTGCGCCTCTCATAATCAACTGCCTACAACACACACATCAACATGTACCACAGACGTACAGATTTTACACCAACACCAGACTGCATATATACATCGTATAAAACACAGACGCATTAATGGTGAATGTTGTGAATCTTTTCCTTTTTACCTATTTTACCTATTTTGTGTAAGTTTATATATTTACAGTATATGTATAAGATTTCAGATGCAAAAGCCTCTAAACGCCACCTCCATAGAAAAATGAGATAGACGATTGTGAGTGAATGCTCTCCACACATAGTATACATTAATCAAATAATTTAGCTTCAAAACTCGCCAAATACCACTCTCTTCCTGGTCTGAAATATTAATTTGTAGTCAAAAACCTATAGGAGCTTGATCAAGAATGCTCATTTAAAAGAAAAGTGGTCAGACGGATTTAGAGGGTTTTGTATCTGAACTCTCCTCTCTCTGCTGATTTTGCATATATAGTACATAGTATACAGCACTATATGTGTGCGTGTGTACATGTATGTGTCTGCATCTCACTATATGTTACTTTCAACATCAGCATGAGTACATATCTGTCATGTTGCAGGGATGGTAAGATAATATATTCCCAATGCACCAAGCTCAAAAATGAAGTAAAAGTTACAGATCATTACTTCAGAGATCATGGGCATGTGTCTTTGAATTTCCATTGCATTAGCAGAGCCCCACTGAACACAGACAACAGAGTGGCTCTAATGTAAGTAAGAGCAACACTTAGGTTTCAAAGAAAACAAAGAACCTGGGTAGAGAAGGGGGAAAAAAGCACATTTGGGAGAACTGAGAGAATTACTTGTATCATTTCAGAAGCAGTGATGGTAGCGGCGGCAACAGCAGCAGCAGCAGCAGTAGATACAGCAGAGGGGAGAGGGGGGGGGGGGGGGGGGGGGGGTACCGCAGTTCCAAAAAGAGGGATGAAAGGCTTTGCCATCAATACAAGGAGTACATGTTAATCAAAATCTCCTTTGCGCTGCCTCTCTCCTCCAGCCTGGTGCATTACTGCTGGCCGCCCTCGCCTTTCTTCTCCCTCCACTTTCACAGCTTCTCTCTGCTGTCACATCGCTCGAGTCAGTTTTTTTTTTTTTTTTCTCGTTCTCTCCCTAACTCTCATATTTGTTGCCTGTTATCAATAACTTCTTTTGTTTTTTTGACATTCTCTTGATTTGCTGTTTGTATTTCTGTTATTGTCACCATCTGTCATTTCAACAGACATTCAAAACACACACACATTAAATATGCATACCTTTGAACACTGCAGTAAAGACAGACTGCCACAGAACCACTGTCTTTGTAAGTACTTATCAGGGCAGAAAATAGCTTACTTCTCATTTTACGCTTTAGTTATTTCAATTCAACTAAGAGGTGGGAATTCATCTTTTTTTTCAATTAGCTTCACATGAATTCGCCAAGTTCTTTTTATGCACATTTTCAATCTCACTAGCATTGTTGTTTAAATGAACAGACTTCTGGAGGATGCGTTGTATGTCTGCTCATAAGGATTCACCGCAGGCCTCCAAGAGAGACAGGTTGAGTTTTATTTTGGGCGTCAAAATTGCTCCAATGTGTTTGGTGGCAGGATATCAGCTTAACATTTCAATTATAGGTGTGGAGTTGTATGAGCTATTTAATCTCCTCCTCCCTCGCCTGCCCCTTTACTCCTCTCCTCTCCTCTCCCCTCCGCTACCCTCTCCCTCCTTCTGAAGAATATCAATAGCCATCTACAGAACAGTGCTCCTTATTTTTGACATTGCGAGTCATACCTTTCAAAAGCCTTTCATACCAGACAGACGCATAGGATGCACACATATGTCCACACACACACACGCACGCACACACACAAACAAAAACACACACATGCTATCATCCCACTTTAATTTAATTTTCCACACATATGCACACAAGCACACAGACAGGCAGACAGACAGACAAATAGACACACACACACACGCACACACACACGCACACGCACACGCACACACACACGCACATGCACATGCACATGCACGCACACACACACACACACACAGACAGATTCCTGTTTCATTACCCTGCTGCCCACCTTGTTTAGTATGATGACAGCCTCTTGGTTTAGTCCACTGATGTTAAACGTGTCCCCTCCATCGCCATCCACAATGGAATATTCCAGCTTGGCATTCTCCTCCAGATCAGCATCTGTCGCTGAGAGATGGCCGACCTCCACCCCTGGCATGGCCAGCTCTGACACCGAGAATGACCACACACCTTATAACACAACAGAGTGCAGAAGGGTGGAGGTGGGGAGAGCGAGAGAGGGAGAGGCAGAGGGAAGAAAAGATGAAAAGAAAAACAAAGGGAAACAGTGAGCCATGCAGGTAAAAAGTGAGCACAAGAAAAGATGAAAGAGCTTTGGCCCTACACCTGAGAAGCTGCACGTGGCCTAGTGTGTGTGTGTGTGTGTGTGTATGTGTGTGTGTGTGAGTGAGTGTGAGTGAAAGATTCACTCATGTGTTTGCATCCCAGTTTATGTCACAAACACGGACCCTTGATCATTAGTGCGTAGACTGAGCTGGAGGCAGCAGGGGGGGGCGGATGCTGGTTGGTTTGATTTAGCCAGGCCAATCTTGTCAACTAATAAGTCACGACCTTCATTAATGCAGTACAGAAGAGGGAGATATAAAGGCTAATAAAAGTCCATTGCACTCTGGGAATACAATATGGCTGGAAGAGCTGTATATTAACAGTGCATACACAACATAACAACAGAGAGAGCGAGAGCGAGAGAGAGAGAGAGAGAGAAAGATGGGCTGTGAGAGTAGGGAGAAAGATAGTAAAACCAGAGAGTGCGACAGTCAGAGATTGAAAGAGGAGGGGAACGTGTGAGCGAGAATGAGAGATAGAGCAAGGGAGGGGGCGACAGGGAAAGAGAGAGAGAGAGAGAGAGAGACAGACAGAGAGAGATGTATTGTATGTCTTGGAGCGTTATTTTCTGCAGAGATTTTTTTCGCTGTCTACTGAAGCAGAAAGCGCTGAACTTTAGATGAAATATTAATAGAATGGATTAGAGACTCCCTAGTATGGGAAGAGACTGATATTATCCGTCTCTGTTTTTCAGTGGGGGGGGGGGAAGACGCCTGACTGACATTCAGACGGAGAGACCTGGCAATTAGTCAACACTCATTACCCTCTTCATAATCATCGCCTGTGCCACCCTCGTCGCTGCAGTCACCATCACCATCACCATCACCATCATCATCATCATCGTCATCCTAGTCATCATCATGAGAGCTATCACTTTGATCTCAGAGATAAAAAAAAAACACACAGCGAGCGAGACGAAAAACGAAGCAGATAACATCCGTCATTCGGCTAATTACTTTGAGCAGTGTGGGACGCTGGAAGAGAGAGTAGTGTTCACGGGGAGACGACGTCCAAAGAGGACTTTTCTCCAGCACGGGAGGGTGCAGTCATCAGGAGTGATGTATAGTTTCAATTAATGAGCTGAAATGAGGGCTCCTATTAGAGTTACAGGCCCTCTGATAACCCCTGCGGTCATGCATGCTGGCGATCGAATCATTACGAAATCTTTTCAGGAACTGGACAAACTGATTACACACACAAACACACACATATACACACACACCCATGCACGCATGCACACACACATACACACACGCACACATACACACACACAGACACACACACACCACACTCACGCATACAAACACACACACACTCATCCACTCAACACCCCAGTATGCTTTTAGCACTTTGGGGGAGAGGCTCGGTCCAGGCTCGGGAGAGGCAGAGGACAGCTGTATGTGGGTCACTGAGCAGGGTTCACGTCCACAAGACTCTTGATCCATAAGAGATAGGCAAGTTGGAGTGTCTGTGTTTGTGTGTGTGTGTGTGTGTGTGTGTGCGCCTGTGTGTGACGGGGAGTGTGTGTGTGGGGGTTGGTACTGGTGATATGGCTTCCAGCAGGGCAGAAACTGACACCTGCTATGACACCAGGCTGAGGAGATGACAGCGTGCTCCACACGAGCCCGCGATGCATGAGCGACGCCCGGGCCGTGCTCACAGATCACACGCGCGGGGACATCCCTCACATATGTGCCTCCATGTCTTACATCCCCCCAACATGCGATGAGATTTACTGCATATGGACATCCAAACGGTGCCTCGAGGCGATAATTTCCACTCAGGGATCCTGGCTTGTTGCTTGAAGGGCCTGGCGACATGACCGCATCAATATTGAATGTGTGTTTCTTGTTAGCACTTCCTGGATACATGCTGGTGGTAATGGCTGACTAAGCTGTTCCTTTTCATTTACTGTTACAGAAGCCTGTGTGGGCTCGTGCTCCCGTTTGCACACTCATGCTCATTCATAGTCACATGAAAAGGCAATCTACCAAAAAATGCTGTCATTCCAAGAAGGGGCTAATTGGAGTTTCTTGGGTTTTTTTATGTTTGTTGTTTCCCTGACGCTCTTTCCGTTGCAGTGAGTGTGTGTGAGTGTGTGTGTGTGTGTGTGTGTGTGTGTATGTGTGTGTGCGGTGTACCCATGTGATGCTAGACAAAGCCACAGCTTTCTTGTCACAGCCCAGGGATGAATACGCTGATTAGTATAGCAGCCTCGAAATGTACGCATAATGAGGCAGCCTGGAGAATGCTAACTGCGCAACAATAATGAAGCACTGTTCCCGTTTGTAGTAAAATAAATGCTTCATTTCATACAACTCCGGACTCTTTGGAGAGTCCCCTCGGAGAGATGGAATAATGCATTCACACAATGACACTTCGGGATAGGAGTGAATGAGAGAGAGAGAGAGAGACAGAGAGAGAGAGAGAGGAGAGAGAGAGAGAGAGAGTGCTCTCTTTGACAAAGTATGTGGGGGAAAATAGTCAGTGGAACCGAGGGAGTCCATTACCAAAGGTTACATCATGCTGATACGGAGACACACAGCAGCCTCGCAAACACAAATAATGTGCGCGCGCGAGTGAGATGACGAAAAAACTGGCACAAAGGAGAAGCCATTTTGACGTTTTAACGTGAGGGGGAGGCAGGTACAACAGTCCCCGGAAGAGGACACTCACTGTGAGCGAAGCGCGGAGGGTTGTCGTTGACATCGCTCAGATAGACGGTAACGGTGGTGGTGCCCGTCAAGCCCCCCTGGTGGCCCCCCATGTCTCGGGCCTGGAGGACGACGTGATACTGGTCCTGCGTCTCCCTGTCCATCTCCGGCACAGCGGTGCGGATGATACCTGCAGAGCCAGACGAGGAGGATGAGGAGGATAAAAACGGAAGAGAAAAACCTCTTTCACCAACTCTTACTGTGATCTTCTAAAAGCGCTGTGAATATCCGGCGAAAAAGAAGCAGTGGGGGATGTGACAGCCTCATCCATCTGTGTCAGTTTTATCAATTGGAACAGAAATCAACGTGTCGACGTGCGTCTAATGTTGTGTTCGCTGTGCTGTACACATGGATATTTTTGTCAGGGGAGAAACAGGAACAGGAGGCCCACCTGTCTGCGGATCCACTGAGAAATACTCGTGGCCGTGAACGAGAGTGTACACCAGCTTAGCGCTGTTCCCATACGTAGGGTCATCTGCATCTGTTGCTGTCACCTGGATTACAGATGTGCCTGTGAGACAGAGAGAGAGAGAGATATGTAAGGGATAATGGACGATGCGGTTCACGAGCATTCAAAGAGAAACGCGGGGCTAGAGAGATGGATAGATATACGCATGAAAGGAAATAAAAAAGACAGAAAGAGGATAAGATAATAGATGGATGTGGTGGATACAGATAATTCATGCCATAAAGCCATTGCAATGCTTGTGAAAATGCTTTTTATGAAAACTGACTTGGTAAACATTTTAGACATAATTAGGGTAGGTTTCTGGTATGTTCTTTGCAATGCTGCAATGATTAATGAAGTAGTTGTCAACTATTGAATTAATTACCAATAATTTGAGAATCAATTATTAAAGAAATAGAGTTCTGCCTCCAGCTTTCTTTTCTATCCAATGACAGTAAACTCAACATGTTGTGTGGCATGCTGGCAAAATGAATAGACCTAACAACTAATTAGTTGCAGCCCTGGCTCGCTCTAATAGGAGGGCAGCCGTACCGATGTTGGCCATCTCCGGTACAGTGGCACTGTATGGCCCATCCAGAAACAAAGGCGGGTTGTCATTGATGTCCTGCACACGGATGATGAACTGCGAGGATGGCTCCAGGGCACGTCCAGTCTGATGGTCAGTCGCCGTGGCGATGAGACGATACTGGTCCTTCTCCTCGCGATCCAGGGGCTTTGTGACATGAATGTTGCCCGTCCGCCCATCAATCACAAACACAGACCCGGCCCCTTCCCCTTTCAGAGTATACTTTGTGCTGCCATCACCTTTGTCCACACTTGAGTGAAGCTTTGGAAAAGAGACAGCAGGGGAGAAAAAGAGAAAAGAGAGAGTGAGAAAGACAGAAAGGAAAATGAACAGAGGAGGCATCACCGAATCGATCCCCTCAATTAGGAGCGCCAGACAAAATCGAACAATCTATAAACCCTAAATAATAGTGGACTAAACCTTGGGGCTTCGCAAAAGTGCTGGAGAAACTTTAAAGGGACACCAGGCAAGCCTGATGCTTTTTCTCTACGAAACTCCTCCTCGCTCGGTCTGAAGCTCTTTTCCTTTTCTTTGCGTCTTCTGTCAATGGTTTTCGTGGCTTCTTCGCAGGCTCTGCCATTATACACACGTTTGCAACAATCTCTAGCGTTTCGTTAGCCTGCCTCTGTGCTGTAAACTGATCCTGCTTCGGTCGGCGGGTAGGATACACCGAACTTGCAAGTGGGATATTCTTCCTACAGGCAGTAGGGGCGGGCGAGAGAGCCTTCATTCGCCCCGTAATGAGTCATTTAACCATATACCGACTTACGAAGATAATTAATTAACACGAAAACGTTGCCTGGTGTCCCTTTAATTTGAGAATTTAATGCACTCAAACGAACAGAGCGGAAAGTTCTGGAAACTTTTCAGCTTTGAGACGTGCTGTCCATCCGGTCCAGCCCATAGTGAAATGCACCAGGTGTGTGGAGACCAACTGGGACCTCCGTGAGTGATGAGGCATGGCGCTAATTAACTCACTGGACCAGGCCGGCCACTAGGGGATTGTTTGGAACATGAACACACAAATGTAGAGAATCACCCTGAAACACTCAGGTGTGGCATCATGTACACAGAACACACACAATACACACATAGACGCTAAACACACACAGGACACAAACACAGACCCCACACACGTGCACATGAACACACACACACACACATGCATGCATGGACACACATACACACATGCTCATGTGCACACTCACACACAGAGAAAAACACACGTGTGGGTGGCACATGGAATTGAAATCACATACACACACATTCTGACAGCCTGCACGTCCATCTGTGTATCTCTCCAACTCTCTTTCTTTCCCTCTCTCTCTGTCCCTCTCTCTCACTCTCCTCTTTCTTTCTTTCTTTCTCTCTCTCTCTCGCTCTCCTCTCTTTACCTCTCTTCATCTGTTTGCCTCCATGTTTTTGCTCTCCATCTGCCTGCATCTATCTTTTCCCCTCTCAGTTAGTCTGTGTCTCCGTCTGTCCGGAATATTCCACTCCTCATTCTCTCCAGGAGACTTGCCATCGCTCTCCCCCTCCTACCCTAATGTAGCGCTTGGCTCCATCTTTGTGGCAGTCTCTCTACCTCTGTCGTATGTGTCAGACAGTCCAGTCCACTAAATTCCTCTCCTCTTTCTTCTCCCCCTCCTCCATCCTTCCTTCCTTTCTCCATTCCCTTGCTTTGCTAGCATGGGAGGCTGCTGCATGTTGGGGGAATTAAGATCTTGCTGCTGAGCTGGGTCAGGCTAAAAGCCCACGGACAGGGAGAGAAAGCTGAGAAGATTACACAGCCCTCAGCCTCAGCTCACTCTCTCTCTCTTTCTCTCTCTCCAAGCTGAGAATCTCAACTCCTCTCACCCATAGCCACACACACACACACACACACACACACACACACAACACAACACACACACACACGCACACACATGCACACAGCCACATACACACACCCACACATTCACACAGACAGACACACGCACACAGACACACACACTGACACTCACATGCACACATTCACACTGACACACATGCAATATTCCTCTCTCATGCAGCCTCTATCAGTCACACACACACACACATACAACCTCCCTTTTTCTTTTAGTTTCTTTCTCTCATGCACACGTACGCATGCGCACACACACACACATTCACAGACAGACAGACAAACACACACACGCACATAGACAGACACACACGCACACGCGCACACACACACACTCAACCCCCCTGAGACTGACTCATGCGCTGCACTGCAGACCTCCCCAAAAAAAAAAGTGGAGACATAAGCAGTCCATCCAGCCGGCGCCCGAAGCCCTGTTCGCAGTAACGGAAGATGGCATTTCTGAAATTTGACTGAGTAGTGCGGTCTTCCTGCATCTCCTGTCCTCTCCAGTGGCTCTCTCTCTCTTTCTCTCCCCCCTCTCTCCACGCTTTATGGCCACCTGGCTATCGGGCCCACAACAATCTCAGCACCACAGGCTCCACACACACACACACACACACAACATACTGTAATGTGACAGCACGTATATTTAGATCAATGGATTAGCTGGATAAAAAAATCTCTTCATTTGCATGCATCAAACTGTTTAGCAGGCTATATGCAGGGGGGTGGGGGATAAATGGAGTATTAGACAGTGGAAGCTACATGTGGTATTTGCAGATGCTGTCACCAGGCTTGGCACTCGGCAATGTGTGTGCAAGTGTGTGTGCATGTGTATCTCTCTCTCTCTCTCTTTCTCCCTCTCTTTCTTTCTCTGTGCATGTGTCTCCGTGTAAGTGTTTGTGTCTGTGTGTTTATCTCTCTCTCTCTCGCAATCTCTGTGTGTGTGTGTGTGTGTGTGTGTGTGTGTGTGTGTGTGTGTAAAAATGGTCTGACATCTGTGGGAGGATGAGAATCCGGAGAGCAGGATAGGGACTAAAATGGAATCTATTTCACAATTCATCAGGTGGAGACTCATTAGTGAAAAAGAAAAACAGCAGAGGAGATGCGGATGGCTGATAAGGAGTATGGTCATATTTGACTTATGCTAAATAAATCAATAAATTCATAATTTAATCTCCAACTACAACAATAATATGACTAATAACACAAGTTCTGATACTAATCGAGTAGTAGCCTAACAATAATAATTATTATAATGATAAAAAATATTCTAGTATCTTTATGATGTTGCTTAAATAATTAATTGAAATTTAAATTATTACAGGAAAAAACTACATCAGGAGGGAAAGGCTTTAGGTAACAGACAGGTGGGAAGATGCTATTTTTATTCTCCCCAACCTCACCTTGCATTCACTTAAGACACTGGGGGGCCCCCGATTCAGCTTCCCAGCGCAGTTCAAGGTGAAATGCCCATGCATGTTTCATTCTCTTAATGTTCTCGCCTCTTTAAAAAGAGCCATTTGCTGCTCCAAACGGAGGATATGCAGCACCTTCAAAGCCAAGGGGTCACAGTGAAGACCATTTCTGTGAGGTTACATGGCTCGAAGGATTCACATGACTGATCTCAGGATAGGGCTAAGATGACCTAGCTTTGAGTCAGGGAGAGAACACTTTGCTGCCAGATTCCCTGAGAGACACACACAGCAACTCTATACCCTTGTGTGTGTGTTTGTGTGTGTGTGTGTGTGTGTATGTGTGTGCTGTGTAGGTATGGAGGCGACCACTGAAGCTCTCTGTGGCCCTGTGCGTCCGCATTAAAACTGTGAGTCACAGTGTGTATCATGGCCCTCCAGTCATCATGTGTTTGTCCCGCTTGCTTGTGCATATTTTCCCGGCCAATCCCAGGTGGTGAGACGTCATCATGTTCTTGCAGCCTTTTCTGCCCTTCGTGTGTTCATGGTCTGCGGAAGAAGTCACTGTAGCAGCCAGCCTGAGAGCCCCTTTGCATGATGCGTGGGAGTTAGCCAAACGTGTCAGCGTGCATGCTAATTTGTTAAGGCTAGCTGGATCTGGCAGGATGGGGGGTGGGGGGAAGGAGGGCTGGTTAGCCCACTGAAAGACTCAGGCGTGCCAGTTTACAGTGGGGAGGAATCACTCATGGCCAGAGAGAACAAAATGCTAAAAAACGCTAACTCAGGATGCTAGGGAGATAAACACATGCCTAGTAGATACGCTTGCTCAGTATATCCCTACTGATCCCTCCCCTGCTTATCCTGTCTGTGTCTTGCTAAGAGTTTTCCTTTCACTACCAGCCCAAAACACACCTTGGGATGCCTTGTTTCTTCTGCCCCGGGGATTTGTGGTAGAATAAAGTGATGACTTAACTCCTGTAACCCCTTCGATTTTCCCATCACCGCGGTCCATAACTCCCTGCCTCCACTCCACTTTCTGCTCAATTTTTCAAACCAGCCTTCCCCCCCCCGTCTCTCAGCCTCTGCCTCGACCTCTCGCAGTCCAACCTGCTCTCTGTGTGCTTACAGTTTCTTCACATTTGCCTTGAGTCCTCAACAGTCTCCTCAGACGTTCTCTGTTTTGCTCATCCTCCACATTCTCTGTCATCTGTTACGCTTTTCTGTCTCTCATCTCCCACTCTCTCTCTCTCTCCTTCCATCTCTCTTTTACTCTCTCTCTCTCTCTCTCTCTCTCCCTCCCTCTGTTTCTCTCTCTCTTAGTTTCTCTAATTGCTCACTCAGTCCTGCTGTGCATCAGCCCATACGGTAAAATATTTTCACTGTGGGGATGAAATTAATCCAGTCCATAAGAACAAAACAGAAAAGGGAAAAAAATGTTAGAAATTATCTGTGATGAAGTTCCCAGCAGGCTACTCCCACTCCTCCTCTTCTTTTTCTTTCCAAACCAAACCAAAATGCCCTCCCCCTCTCCACTCTCCACCTCCGTCCTTCTCTCTCTCTCTCTCTCCCTCTCTCATCTTCACACTTTCATTTGCAGTGTTATTTTCATCTTCGGTCTGTGCATATCTCCCCTTTGGTTCCCCACTACTGGGGATTCTCCGCTCCACTCATTCAACAGACTCTACTTTTATCCGGCCTCTGAAAGCCCCGGCATCCCTGCAATACCCCCCTCCTCCAACCCCTCCAAGCATGTTGATATATCAAGTTAAGCCCACTCTCAGATATCACAGCTCAATAAAACGATCCTAAGCAATCTGTGTGATACAAGACTGTTAAGAAGCCCTGACATCACCGCTCTGATGAGGAAAGTGCTTGGGAGAGCCGTGAAATCTCTGGACAAACAATGAATAAATAAATAAATAAACACAAAAACGCAAGCTATTTCCCCCCCACCTGTATCTTCACACAATGCCAAACGGGAACAAACAAACAAGCATAAATCTCAGCCTACTGGATGAGTCCCCCCCGTAACGATATGTAGGCATACAGTCCGACAGCCAGGAAGAAGAATTAAACATTTATAAGGCATTCACAACGCTGGTGAGATTCCAAACAGCTTAAAATACAGTAGGCTGCTCCACTGACTTGGCAGGAGTCCAAGCCACAATTGCAGCTAATATGATCCATCAACAGAGCTTGTTTCTCATCTGTGTACAAGTTTCTTATGGGTATCCACAAGGCATGTAATTGGATACACTGCCATGCCATATCTACATATAAATCAGTTTATTTTTTTCCCTTGCCATACACTGAGTTTAGTGGCATAGTGGGACCAAACTAATCAAATAGCCACGATTTGCTTGTTATTACATTTTTGAAATACAACTCATTTTCCACTTCCCCTGAGAGCTTCCCGCGGAAGTCCTGAAAATGAGTTTACACACTTCGATTATGAAGTCATAAAATATTACCACTGCTTTTTCGCTGAAACTTTTACACCTCCCCCAACTCGAATAACACACTCCATCACGTTTACTGCCATGCAACCAGACAGCAGGAAAGATACAGTGGGTCTTACCCAGGGATGGATTACTGCACGGGCCTACCGGGCCCAGGCCCAGGGGCCCAAGGGGTCAGGGGCCCAAGGGGTCAGGGGGCCCTGAAGCCCAAGCCTTTGCATGGAATCATTGCCTCAATATCAACAAATCAGGATGTAGGCTATGAATCTGTAGAAATTTAGTATTGGCCATCCCCAAAATGCACCAGAATACAGGAAATCACATCAAACAAATTAAAAAATTTCTGGGGGAGGACCCCCAAACCCCCACCTCCCACATATACAACAATTAGTGGGGGGCCCTTAATACATCTGGGTCCAGGGGCCCGAAAGTTCAGAATCCGCCCATGGTCTTACCCGCCCAATCAGCACTGGCTCCGGCCCGCTGTACTCCTCAATCACGAAGAACTGGTTCCAGATCCAGCTCCTTCGGCCTCGCGACCGGGGTTGCCCCTGGCCACTTCCTTCGCCCGTCCCCTCAAAGACCATGCCCCGTCCACTGTCTGTGGGCGAAGGGCCCACCCAAGGGCCGACGGTCTCCTCGCCATCATTCCCACCCACCTCGGGCCGCAGCCGGAGAACATGGCTGCCTGTTGCCGTGGCATCTCCGTGCGCCCCGGTATCCGAGAGGATTTGGGATGTAGCAAGGACATCATCGGCTAATCCACTTTGACTTGCTGATGTATTATAACCCAGCGTGCCTCCCGAGGCCCCTTCCGCCGTGGCGGGGGACGCTGGGGTGTCTCTGATTTGAAGGACGGCGCCTGGAGGTCTCTCTGATTGGGTCGGACGCGGGCTCCCGTTTGATGTTTCATTGTGAGGTGCGGAGTGTGCACGGGCAGGGGATCCCAGAGAGCTGTCCGCGCTGCCTGACAAAAGCTTAGCTCGCGCCTCAATTTCACAGGCCCTTGACTCCACTTCCACCCCGGGGCCGCGACTAGTCGAGTCTTTCAGATGTGCCGAGAAGTTCTCATTTTGTGCGGCGCCTAAACCTCTTAGTTCGGCCCGAGTTTCCAGTCGATCAGCCTCAGTCGATGGCGGCTGCTGCGGCACGCGGGAGAGGGAGCGCTTGCCCGCGGCTGGGAGCACTGAGCCGGCGCCCCCGACCTCCGAACACATAAACAGGCCAACGAGAAGCAGACGAAACAGCAGCAGCGCCGCTGGGGAGGTCATAGTACAAGGCTGTCTCACTTATCAAGCAGGATGGCTACAGGTGATGCAATCAGGCGGCGCCGGGTGATGACTGGCTGACTCCCTCTTTCATCCTCGCTCCCGCGTCTCTTTCCTGCCGCTGTTGCTCTCTTCCTGGGATCTCATCCTAATTCCCTCACACAGCCCATGGATCATTAAGGTTTGATGGTACCTCACCTCCCTTCTTTGGATTTCCTCTATTTTCTCACCCATAAACGTTCATACGGTGCACATAAGCTGAGGGACTCCCATAGTTTTCAGTAGAACCCTGAAAGGAGAGATAATTGGATGACATGATTAGAGTAATCAGCTTTGTCTTTAATTAGGTGAGGAAGTAGAGCTTATGAAGACAGTCAAAAAAAGATGTAATTTCATGGTACACTAATTAGAGTCTACGGACTGTTGTTAATATTTAATGTTGTTGTTTTTTTGTGTAATCATGATCAAGTGTACCAGGCATTTTTGAATTTGCCCTCAGGATAAAAGGAATCTACCAGTAGATATGAATGGGAAGGTTTGGTCCCACTTTCTGTTAACAGTCACATATATAAGTAAGTAGCCTTTAATAACTACACTTATTCATTACAGTGTACTCGCACATGTAATAAATAATAGGTCTACAATACTTAATACAGTATATACTAGTTAGTATACATATAATTACATTTACCAACCCAAACACCGACTCAATGCCAAATTGTATAATGATAATTTCATAAATAGCATGAATGTGGTCATGTTTTGCCTGTGGTACTTTTCATGTTGAATGTAGTCCAACAAGGCATAGTTGATACAAGCTGTTTTATACAGAAAAACAAATTAAAAGTTTTTCCCCCCATCTCATTCATGTTAGAGATTAATAGCACAGAATATTAGTTGCCACTGTAATCTCCTTAGTGAAGTATGAAATTATATAAAAAAAGCAAAAACAAATAAAGGCTTTTCACGCCAGTAGAACATTAATTCCTTCAAGAATACTAATGCACTCTATTGTTATGCATGGCTGGCACAAACAGCTGTTTTCTTAACAACCTTGATGCAGTCATAAATGATTAAATGCTGGTGATATGTGATTGTTTATTCCATGGCAAATTGCAATTAGACTACAATAAAAAATGCATATTGACCATGAGATGCGCTCATGTCAAGCTCTATACACTGAATATTTGATACAAAGTCTCTGAACCTGAAATGGACACACCATTTAAGTCCTGCAGATTTAAGGAAATCGTGCGTTGGATAAAAGGTACAGCACATGCAGTTAATAGGCCTTTACATTATTTTTCTGAAGTGGCAGTCGTTCTGTAGTACAGAATGATTAGGAATAAATGAGGTTAGACTGGGCAATGGATCTATAAGATGAGAGAAGACCATGACCCAGCACTTGGGTTGAAGAGGTTGTCTCTTCAGAGAATTCTCACTGTTGTGCAGCACTTCAAAGGGGTCAAATACTTTCTCTCCATCAGCCTATATAGGGAGGAATGTGCCCTCCAGAAAAATGGCCTGTTTCCCATACACTACAAAGCAAAGGTAAGAGGGGATCTCCCTAGGGTTGATTAATTGGACCCATAAATGCTTTAATTAATTTCTACCCTTCTCGCCCAAAAGTTTAACGATCAGAGGTTCGTTAGCAGTAGAGTCATGTCTGAGCCATCGATCTTTGAAGCCTGATGCGATGAGAGCTGTCGCCAACTTAACGAGACTGAAAATGTACAATTATAATTCATCCCTTATCCCCTGCCCATCTCGCCCTTCCACTCATCACTCTCTCTCTCTCTCTCACACACACTCGTTTTTTGTCCTGGCCCTTTCTCTACCCCTTTTTGAGAGGTGTACAGGGTCACCTGCCCCAGATTTAAGGGACAGTCAGAGACTTATTTGAAACAATTCAGCTTTTATTTACTAATTAATGTTCTTATTAATCTCTTTGACCTAGAGGAGACACAATGTACGTATAGAGAGGAGAGTGACTGAGGGAAAGACTCGGAACATCCAACGGCGACCAATGTACGTGTGCTTTCAAGACGTTCACTAAATATAGTAACGCTAAAAAGCTTTATTAATGATAACAATCCAAGTGGTCAGTTCTCTGTCGGCCATTAGACTTTCTAATCCTTTTTCTTTGTTCTGCTGCCTCTCACTCCAGATAACAGCAAGAGGGGGCTTCTTTGACAGGGATTATGTGAGTCTAGACTAAACTGATGGTTTTTAAATGGGTCTCTTAAAAGTTAATATTGATATTTTTACCCTAGGAATATTATGAAACTATTAGGGGCATTGAGGGTATAGTACAAGAACAGACAGTGTCTTCACTGTCAGAGATACACATCACAAATCAATCAAGAAATCAATAATTGACCAGCCGCCATTTCTTTATCAGTAATAATGCTGTAATTACCCATTTGGAGTAAGTGAGAGAGGGAGGGAAAGACAGGAGAAAGGGAGAGTGACAGAGGGGGCAAAAGAGAGGGAGAGATTGCTTTGCTTATGGCAAAACTTGCCTTTGATACAACAATCATTTACGCGGAACACAACTGCAACTCACAAGTCATTACTGTTTCTGTCTCATGTTAAACTTCCTTCCAGATACATTATAACAATCCCTTAATGGATTCCAACTACCGCACTTGTATTCTCACACAAATATCCTGTACCTCCATGCATATGATTCATAATTGATTTACTTTCTCTGATCTGAACATCTACAGACAATTAAAACAGCCTCAGTTTTAGAACAGAATCCGTTAATTAGAAGACAAACGAAGTGAGCTTCAGTCATCTGTGCCTAACTGATCCATACTGGGGTATTTACCAAAGGGATGTGAAACGATACAAACTTCCATTTATTTTCATAATTTGTCCTACTTCTTTTTTCCCAAAACTTCGCCTGGGAACAAAGAAAACATTTGGAGCGTTTGATCATGAGACATTTTGTTTACTTTGTTGCCCGATCTCCCCTTTCACTCTGCAATTCGCCTGCTACTCATCTCCCTGGTCTTTTCAGCGGGGAGACAACTGTGAAGGAAAAGGATAATGCTGTCTTCTCCACAGCACTTAAGCTCACATTAACACCATCTCATCAATATTAAAACAAATGCCCCTCTCCCCCATCTCTCCCCCTCACAAACCATGTTCTCAGTTTCTTCTCATCTTTACCCCATTTCATCTCTTTTTCTCCCTCTGATGCTCTCAAGCACCCCCCCTCTCTATTTCTCTCTCTGCCTCCACGGCACATACCCGTTTTTTTTTCTCCTCAGCTCGGCACGTGTGCGCTTCGAGTTGGGTTTGGGGTCTATCATGTAGTGTGGTTGAAAAGAGGGCCCTGGCCTCACATGAGCATCATACTGATGAGACATGCAGTCCGGGAGAGGTGAAGGTGGGTAGGAAGAGAGGGAAGCAAAGGGAATACAAGAGTGATAGATGACGACATGCCATTGGGGAACGTGTGTTTGTGTATGTGTGTCTGTGTGTGTGTGAGAGAGAGAGATGGAGGCAGAGTTTATGTGTGTGTGTGTGTGTGTGAGAGAGAGAGAGAGAGGCAGACAGACAGACAGACAGACAGAGAGAGAGTGTAGGTGGGTGAGAGAGGGATTGGGAGACTGTGTGTGTATACAGTATGTGTGTGTGTGTGTGTGTGTGCACGTCTGCCTGCGTGTGTGTGAGAGAGACAAATAAATAGCAAAACAATGAGAGATGAGTTTGTGCGAGAAGAAGGACTGAGAGAACACGAGAGCGAGAAGAGAGGCGATGCGATGTGAGAGATGGTGTCGGTGATTCACGAGTGCCAGCTCAGAGAAGGATGATGAGTGGCCGCACACTTCCAAATGGCAAATCGTTGTTTCAAACGAGATGCTCTTAAAAATAGCCCACTTTTGCATGCCAGACATCTCAAGTGTGGTCAGACAGCAATGGGAACAGAACAACTGAGGGAGAATAGGGTGCCCATCCATTTAATACATACTCAATAGGTATTTACAATCTGTCATTATGCATTCTATACAGACACTTAATTCAATCTTAGTCACACCGAAGGGCATTTACTCAATATGCCTAAAAGTCCATTATCTCCTTGACATGCTCCATCAATATCTGTAGGGGAGAGCTATCAGTCTTGTTTAGTTATCACTGAAATCATTATTTTAATGGGTTAACATCAGTTTCATTTAAAGCTGTTTAACCATAGGCTATATATGAATGTCACACTATTTCTGTGAAACAGAACAAGAAGACTAAATAGGCCAGTCATTATAAGAAAAAAACAAACATTTCACCCTCTCATGCTTGGTCACACACACACACACACCAAAATACGCTTCAAAGCTGTTCATTAACATAACATAGACACATTGCCTTCAGCCCACACTACAGCCTCGTCATGTCAGTAAACGCAGTGCGCGCGGTGACCCATCTGACTCGAGCGTTAATGTGATTTATACACATGGACTAACTGTAATAACTAAAGCTTGCCAATGTGCTCTGCTGGCAAAACGATGCCACACGCTTAACTTTCAGTGAATCTCGTGCACATCCGTATGAGACCCGCGCGGGCTGCAGGTGAGCGCAGAACGGGTTCTCATGGAACCCGGTAACCGGTGTGCCGAAGCATTTTACCATCACGTTGGCACCATCTGTCAGAGCTTTTTGTGCGGTTCAGCCAACTGGAACATCTACAAATTGTTCTCTCTTGATGAATCAGTTGGATGGCCAAGAGAGGATTTTTATGTCTCTATTTCGTTCGGGAATTACATTAAATATATCCAGCAAACAATCTTGAGAGCAGCTGTTCCGATCCCAAAGGCAAAATTCTCACCACATGACCGTTCTATCTTGAATAAGCTCTAGCCCTCTGCAAACCCTCGACGTTTACATAGAAAAGCAACAAACCTAATGTTTATGAGACAAATGGGATACCACTAAAAGACCCAAAGGATAACCGAAATAGGCTATTCGATAACAGCAAGTTACTGTTTTATTTACTGTTTTATGCGCATCGCGTGCAATTATGCTTGACAAGAATTTACTCGCGACTCTCGTCGAAGAAACAATGTGGTCTAAGTTTGAAGGCTGTGGCGACACAACGACTCAAAATAAAACCAATAATTAACTAGCAGACTGAGCTAGTATTTTTTTTTTTTTTTTGTAAATAGCACATATTACTGACATGATTAGAGGTTACCTTACCCTATGTTGACTATCTTGCGCTCCTCCGGTGTTTATCCTACTCTTGGTTGGAGGTCGACGAGATCCAAAATGCGAGTGAATTGACTGCCGTCTCTCTCTCTCGCTCACCCTCTCTCAAACACACACGCGCAGACACACACACACGCACACGCACTCCCCCCTTCCTTGCATGCATAGCACTTCTCACCCCTTGCCCTTTCACAATTGCCTTTTACTATGATGCTATGACCAAACGAATTACCCCGGTTCCTTTCGCAATCAGTAGACCAAAGCACTGTATTTTTTGTCTCTTGGTCTTGTCGAATTCTGGTTGAGTTACTGATACCACTTAATTTGTAGAGCGTGTTCCACTAACACCACAGGGACTTGGAAGAGTCCTCCATGTCTAATAAGTGAGGGAGGCAGAGGCGGTATTACTGCAAGGCACACGCATGCAACGTCAACCAAAGGAAATTAGTTTTACAGTGGTGTTACAGGATTTGTTTCTTGTCCCTACGTAAGCCACCCAAGTTTAGCACGTGTGCTTCCATGGAAGCTCATATTTATTAGGTGTGTCCTAGTTTGCAGTTCGCAGTATCTTTCAATCTCACTTTCCCTCCCTCTGTCTCTATTCTTTCTCCTGGCTGCCAGGTGGCTGGTGACAAGAGGTAAGAGGAAAAATGCTGACAATGAAGCTTCACAGGGAGGAGAGAGAAAATGAGGACGGTGTTAAGAGATAGATTCACTTATATCCTCTGTGTTTTTCTAAAGATGCACACAGGAAGTGCAGGGATAAATAGGATGTCCCAGGGGAGACATTCCAGCAGGTTCTCCTCAGCTCTCTTTTTAAAGCAACAACCTCAGGGGCGCTCAGGAGGGAAGCCAAATTAGTTCTAAACGTCTATGAAAGGAACCATAACAATTCGGTGGGCGAGTGAGTCACAGGAATGAAAGCCTGAAGACATGAGGCCAGAGATGCGGTTCAACACTGGAAGGATGTAACCAAGGCAAATTTATTTTTGTGCATCAGGTATGCCTTTTTTTAATTAGAAAATGAAACCAACCATTTTCTCTCAGCTAATAAATATGATTTACAATGACAATTCATTCCAAACATTTTGTTAATGAATAAATGGAAATGTTTACACATCTAATAAAAATTTATGTACCTTGACACAAAGAAATATGTAGACATGAAATGAGATCAGAACAAAGGCATTTATTTCCAAATATCTTAGAACATCATACAAAACCATCAATGCATTTGTGTAACACAACAAAAGCCAATCAATGAAAACTATGCCTTGAGGGCAACAGGGAGATTGGACATATACTATCAGAGGTATTCTTCTCCTGCCTTTTCTGGTTCAGCACCTACGCATTGTTTTCAGCGTAATGCTGGTGTAGCTTCAGCACATCATCCTGAGACACCCGAGTCCAGCCTTCACTGTGGACGTGGTACAGATTGACTTGGCCTCCGCTGTAGGCGTCTCGGTAGGTGGCCTGGTAGATCGCTCTGCGTGCCAGCTCACAGGCCTCGTCTACGGTAAGGTCTTGGCGCAGCCCGCTGTCCAGCGTCCCGTAGGCATACATGGAGCCCGAACCCACGGCAAACAGGTCACCACACACACGGTTCCCCTCAGAGTCGACATAGTACAAGCCTAAGAAAGGGAGGGAGAGAGAAAAGGTGGGTAATGAGGGACCATGACAAAGGCGCGGAAAATGAATGGGAAAGGGATAGAGGTAAAAACGTGTGGAAGTTGGGATGAAGGGGCAAATGGATAGGTGATTGTTCAATAAGATAATCATCTTGCAACAGTTTAAGGCTATGCCTTCACAGAAACAGGTGGAGCTCCCTCTAGAGGAAAAGAGGCCATATTGCTGCCATAATTCAATGCACACACAGGTGAACTTGTACATCATTAATTATTTGGATCATTACACCTGAGTTAAGATTATCTTTGTGTTTACTGACACAAACAGTGAGATATATCTATCCGAGACATAACGCAGGTTGTGAGTACTTTAAATAAGTTGTGGCCAATTAAACAGCTGGGTATCACTGTGCAAACAGGATAATCATTAAGGGAAAAAGGCACACATACCTGGCCCTGTCTTGTCCCATCCGCACACCATGGTACCCATGCTGAGTCCCATGCCTTTATACTGGTACACCATGTTGGCAAGCAGCTTGGAGGCTGCCGCCACAGAGATGCGCTCCTTATTGCGTAGCTCGTAAACGCGGCACTGTTTCGCCAGCAGACGCTCCCAAAAGCTGCAGTCGGCGGCACCACCGGCCATGGTGCCCAACAGGTATGGGTTAATCTCAATCACCTTCTTCACAGTTTGTGAGGCGATGTAGGCGCCAGCCGTCGCACGAGAATCCACAGCAACGATGACACCATGCTGGAACTGAGCGGAATTTTGTAATGTTAGTTTATAGTCAAGCACCCCAAATGCGCATTTCCCTAGATCCATCACTCAGAAATCAGAACTCTTTAACACGAATGATCTAATATGACGTTAACAGGATACGGTCAACCACAACATAGAGATACTTATAAAAGCAGGATTAAGTCAAGTTTAGAGGACTGGGAGGCCTCGGTCTTTGGATCATTTACACGTCTCACAGTTAACGTTAGCCTAGCGTTAACTGTCGAGATTTGATAACACGCAATTGTTTTCATTTATACGCTTACTCTGTACGAGTAAGTGACACTATGCACGTGTTAAGGATATCCACTCGGAAACTCATTAAGTTAGCAAGATGGATCAACAACAATAAATAACGATGACACAGCAAAAGTGTACGTTAGCTGTCGTTAGCTGATATTAATGTTAGCCACGCAAGATATGATGCAAGCAGCAGCCCCTCTACCCAGCGTTAAGTAAACATACAACATATATTGCTTTTACATCACCAAAGAAAATATTAGCGCTTGGTCAAAAATGTTAATCTTGGCAAAACTCCCTTTTAGGTAAACTAGCTCGCTAGCTCTGTTGTTAAGCTAACGTTAGCTGGCCATCGTTTGCTACTCACTTTGAATGCTAACGTGGTGGTCCCATGAAGGAATTCTATCTTTTTCTCCACTCCGTCGTCACAACCGCCGCCTAAAGAAGCTTTTAATGCAAAATTGTTTCCATCTCCGAACTCCGATCTAAAGCCGATGTCATTTTGACCAGAACTAAAACTTAGACCATGTGGTCTTTGAAAATGTATTGAATCACCATGGAGTATATCTGCAAGTGCCATTGTGTTTAGCAGTCAAGTTTGTGGCTAGTCATCCACTTCCGCTGTTTTTCCAAACATTTCGCCGATTACGGAAATACGTCATCCGACAGCTTTGGCATCCACCTTCGCAATTTATGGTCGCATCCCAGCCTATGATCTCAGCCCACTTAATTGCAGTTTGAGTTAGGCCTACTTACGAAAGCTTTACATGATCTTTACTGAACATCCACATAAATAGACCCCATCAATAAATAAATAAAATAGTATATATATAAAATAATATTTAGGCTAGGCATCTAAATACCCTAATTCAACCCAGCTTTGTATTAAACATTATTTATCTAGCCTATCTACTTTTGACAGTCTAGCTCAGTGGTTCTCAAAGTGTGGGGTGGGCCCCACTATTGGGGAATAGAGACATGACGGGGGCACGATGAACGGGAAGAAATTGTTTTTTTGTTTTGTCCCTATCTTAAATAATGCCTCTCTTTTTGACAAGGAAGGAAGATCATAGATAAAATTTTGCCGTGTTGATGAGGTCCAGTGGGGTTTGAAAATTACCCACCTCCAAAGTGGGGAATGACAGAGAAAGTTTGAGAACCACTGGTCTAGCCTACTACTATGAACTTCCGTCTGCTTCCTCACTTATTCTTATCCTCTCAGCCACCATCTCTCTCTCACGGGCCTTTTCCCTATAATACTCCTCCTTCAACTCCTCCCTGTCTCTCCGTTTCCAGCCACTGGCAGTGATATGATAGAGGTCGACATTGTTGCCTGAGTAGGCATCTCTATGTGTGGCCCTGTACACTGCTTCTCTTGCCAGAGCCACTGCCTCATCCACACTCATCTCCCAGCACACATCTCTGTCCAGGATAGAGTAGGCATAAGGTGAGCCAGATCCCACAGAAAACAGCTCTCCCTGTAGGCGAGTGCCATCACTGCATACATAAAACAATCTGGGACCAGACAGCTTCTGCTGCAGGTTTACAGCATTCACTTCCATTGTTTCCTGCTTATATTTTTCCACTGGCTGGCAGAATATTGTACAATCCTCGTCTGTCTTGTTCCCACAATCCCAACCACAGAGAGTTGCCGCCACACACAGCTCTGTGCCCTTGAATGGGTGCAGCATGTGAGACAGAAGTTTGGCAGCACCGCCTGTGGACAGTCTCCGACGATGGCGCAGCTGGTAGAGACGCAGCTCACGGGCGAGGATGCGCTTCCACAGGGCACAGTCAGCCGAAGTGCCCGAGGTGGTGCCCACGAGGTGAGAGTGGATGGGCAGAATCTTTTGCGAGGCCGGGCATGCCACGAGGCCAGAGCAACTGGAACGCGTGTCTGCGGCAGCGATGACGCCACCCTGGAACTGGAAGCCCAGGGTAGTGGTACCATGAGACAGCTGGAAAGGTAGCGGAATGGACGAAGTGTTTGATAAGGGGATGGGTGTAGGGAAAGGAAGTAAAGGTAACGAACAGTGCTCAGGTCGGGCAGTAGGCTGGGGCGTAACATTTGGCCTTGCTTGGCCAAACTGTAGTGGGCTCTCCCTGAGGTATTCAGCCACTGGTATATAAAGCTCCAGAGGAATCCCACTGCTGCCAGAATAGAAACCTATGTCTGCATTCTTCCCTTTGTGAAATAAGATGTCGTCTTCCAAAGAGGCTGAAGATGGAATATTCCATTCAGGGTAGAGATAAGAGACATTGTTGAAGCCACAAACCTCCTGTAACGCCATCAATTATTAAACAAATCTATCACAGGCACAAAATGATAACTAACCCTGGGCTATAATTACATTTTAGCAATACACTGTAAACAGCCAGCAGTGTGATGTCACCTCTGAGAGACCTTTTGATTTAATGAACAAAAGTTGGTTAATTAGTATGGGTGCCCTGAGCAAGTCACGACATTTCAGTCCAAATTGAACAAGCAAACCCTCTTCTTCGAACTGCGAATGTAGCCAAAAACGTTTGTTTCTATCGGCCTATCGTATTTGATTGTAGGCCTACATGTTTTATTTTACCACAGTCTACAATCTGGTGGTAGGCTACAACCCAGATAGCCCACGCACTGCAGGCTTAGAGTGAAAAATCCTGTTTATATATTGTGTTTTCCAGAGAGTTCCATGTAACATTATCCTACCCCATATTGTGAAAGATAAAACTGGCTAGAGAATGGTATTTCAGTGACGCGAAGAAAGACTCCATACAGTAAGCATAAACAAACGCTGATGCTCACAGCCTATTCCTTCCGCCTTTTTCCCTGGACAAGGCTTATGCGCGTCTTCCTCAGACGAGATAGACTGGCCTTTTAACATTCATGACCTTTCAAACTAGGGACACATAACATCTTAATTGTTTTTTTTTCCTTCTAAAATGCTAGCGTGCTGAAATGGTTTTCAAACGGACTCATTTGCCCTGAGCTGTTGTCACAAATGCTACTTTGGCTTAGGCAGTAGAACCACACAGGTGACAGCTGTGTCGCGGACACCTGCCACGTTCCGACGGGAGAGAGCGCGTATGGTATGCTCCCACCAATAATGTAGACCAGAGAATCTGATTAAATGCCTCAGTAAATGTCAAGTTATTCGGAAATTAAATTCTTCCGCACGTATTTTATAGTCTTACAGATTTGGTGGGCTCAAGGGTTGTAGAGATTATGCTAGCCTACATCGGTAACACGGCATTGTGACACCTGAGGAAACTGAACTAAAACAAACTAAACTCAAAATGAAAGTTTTAGAAAGTTTATGCCTGATCATCAGCTTCACGACGCTTCTATCTTTGGTAAGATATCAAACTATTTTCAAACACGCATTAATCTTTTTTGACATGGTGACATGTTTCATATGGGATCAGCAACATTTCGTTTGCAATTCATTTTTGTGAGTTATTTCCGGGTAGCGAATGATCTTAAGAAAACAGAGGAAAATACATTGTATGCCAGTGTTACTGCAATATAATGTTTGCCATAATGTGTGAATGAACATAACAGATCCTTTTATAAAAGTTAACATTTCTACAATGTTGCAGAATGGTGATGTCTTCACTTAGACTGACACCAGACTACCAGGAACGATAGAGTACTGTATGTGAAAGGCACATGGCTAGGGTGCATAAATGGATATGGCAGCCTCCTGTAAAGAAGGAATATTCATACAAAATACCTAATACACATTTTGGTAATTGGTCCAGTGTAAAAAGGCAGCAGTTGTAAATTTGTAGTCTTTTTTTTGTTGTTGTAACAAGAGACCTTCACTGTGTGTCATAGTAGGGCTATATCAAATTTTACTGTGCCATATATCATGGACAAATGTATTGCTGTTGAACTGAAACAGCCCTTCAAACAGCACTTTGGTTTCAGCTCAGCTTTCCTTGGTTTGTTTCTGTTCTTTAAAGATTCACTGTGAGTTCCTGTCCCCCATTACACCCGATCAAGCAGAGGATGTGGACGGCATCTACTTTGTGCAGTTGGACTCAGTACCTGAGGTGGTGACAGGAGGCAATACTACGGCACGTGTCCGCTACCAGTGCCCCAGAGCATGCAAGGTCAACCTGGAGGTCGTGCTCACCTCCCCGCACAAGATTGAGCAGCTGGTCTTCAGAAGGACATGGACCAGTGTCAAAAACCTGGGCTACCCCAGGGTCCGAATGGTGCCGCTGAAGTTCCCCGCTGCCATCATATATAAGCAGGATTTTTCCCGCAGGCACTCCATAGACGGCCATGAGGTGATGATAAGAGCTTGGCTGGCCCACATTGACACACATGCCATGGAGACCCGCCCTGGGGATGGGGACTATCACGGCTCCCTGGCACACACTTCTAAGCTTCTCCGCACGGTTCCGCCTGCCGAACGTCCAGCTTCACCACACACAGTGTGCACATCATGGGGGGCTGAATTAATGCGGCTGCTGACTAGAGGCAGAATTCACCAGTGTCCCTATGAGTCAGGTGCCATTCTAGTTTATTTCCCCAATGTTGTACTAAACACCAGTCATTTTATTGGGTTGCTACAGTATTTGAGGTGTTTGAGGTGTGATTAATTGTCAATCTTTTTTTTTTTTGCACACAATGATTACAGATATTGTGGATCTGATGCAGTTCCCCATGGCGAGCACTGGAGAAAATTACGGGGTCATCCGCACCTTCCAGCCATTCGTTAACAGGGAGCTTGAGACGGCTCGGCGTCAAAATATGGAGCATCCAAGGTCTGTCTTTTAAACGGCTTCAATCTGCACTCTATTCATTTGCACAGGACTTCTTCAACACAAACTTGCACAGTAACACCGAGAGTGTCTTTGAGTCCCTCATGCACAGCTCTCTCATTGGAGGGCAGCCAGACAGTTCTGTACAGCACAGAGCCATACCCCCAATAGTGTTGCCCTGCAGAATACTAACTCACACAGTCTGTTTGGCTTCCTTTAGCTATGCTCATCTTAACTTCCTTTAGAATTTGTTATGGAAGCCCATATTATCACGCCACACTGATAGAAGTCTCAAGGACTATAGCCCTAAAACAACAAATCTTCTATCCTATTGGTTGTTTCAGTATATAGGCTATATAATGTCATCGCAACATTAGATAAACCTTTACAGAATGTGATGACTTCTGTCACACCCAGTTTATCCAGGTCATAATGGAATTGCATCATGCAGTATCCTTGCCTCCTGTTAAAAAAAATCCTACACTTTATTTATTCATTTTGGTCCAATGGTCCCATTAGTTTGTTTTCTGTGTGACGTTAGTGACAGGTTTGGCCTCGGTGGAATGCAGTGTTGGGGTGGCTTGGGTAGTGTGCCTGGGGGGATAGCCAGCCCAAACAGATATTCACATGCTTGTCTTTTCCTGCTTGTAGAATGGCCATATCAATGTGGATCTACCTGTTGAACTGGTGTAGAGGTATGCGTTGTGGGATCATTAAGCATGTTAATGAGCGGAGAGACTATGGCACACCCCTTATCCTGCTGACAAACACAGGTACAGGCCACCAAACTGGTGTAATCAGAATTGGTAATTTGTGTTACTTCATTTTACAGACTATACATGTGTGTTCATGTGTAAATGCATGTGTATGTGTGTGTGTGTGTGTGTGTGCGTGTATCTGCATGTATGTAAATTCAAAAGATGCATTCATAACCCTACTTCTTGTACAAGATTTTTCAACAATATTTGAAGTTATGTGCTTGTAATGGATCCCTGCATGCTGACAGTAGTATTTTTTGCAATGTATTATGAAGGAGATATAGTGATTCAGGTGCGACTAGCTTCAAGAGTCGAGCGAGCCTTCACATCTTACACTGCCCTGCCTATCCAGACATGGATTCGTTTGGACTGCTATGTTCAATATTCCCAGGTACTCCATCTAAGCCAATGCCCTGGAACCTTTTTCTCATTAAAGGGGTGCCTGTGTTAATTCCAACTCAATTTCTAGCCACAGTGAACCCAATTAAAGCCCATAAAATCACACCTGTCCAGAGTCCAGACCCGGTCTGCCTTTGCTAATTAATAGCATTTATTTTACCTGTCTCCTCCTTTAGAATTCCTCAACCATAAGCCTCAGATACTTACTCAGTTGATAAGTTCTATTCCTCTGAGTGTCCCTTGTTCTCTCTTGTCTTGCTTCTTCTTTGTGTAACTTTAATGGTTTCAGCTGATGTCACAGGTAATATTTTTTGCATCGCATGTAATAAATATATGATGTTTTCCTTTCAAGGTGAAACTTCAAGTAAATTATGAAACAACCTCTGAAGAAAAGGTTGATGTAGTGCATGCTTTTAAGTAGGTATTGCCAAAAAGTGCATGTCACTACTTTCATTACGTCTCTTCTTTAATTAACTGAAGTGGTGTGAGGAGTGAGATTAACATGTTGATGTGGCATGTGACAGCTTTCACGAGGACATTCTGTGCAATGACACATCGGGCTACTTAGTCATTGGAGGGAGCAGATACATGGATGGCTTCCATGGCTATGTTGGACCAGTACGGTATTATCGTCTCGGCACAGAAAAGGTGAGCACCCCATTGTGCATCCCATGTGTCCATTTAATTAGCCAGTAATTGCACATGAAGTAAGTTATGACAACTAATGGGATGTTGTATTGTAAGCATATTAATTTGTAATCAGAATATTATTTGAATTTGATGACATTGTTACTCACTCTTTACTAACGTTTGTGTTGCAGGTAAATAACCCACTGTCACCCTCAAAGACACTGGAGGCCTTAGACAGGACCCACTGGGAGTGTGAGGAGATGAAACTGGTGATAGCGGGGTTCATTGACGAGCTAAGACTTTATAGAGAAATCTCCTTGCAAGGTAATTAGTTGCTTTTCAAAGAAGAAAAAAAAATACATCCCCTCCATTTCTTCGATATATTTTAAAGATTAATTTCCCTGCAGTGAGCACCTGTAGTGCATGGCAATGTCATTATTGATATTTTATGTGTTTTTTTTTAGATAAATGTCACTCATAC